>NC_092129.1:156565168-156795168 GCF_043159975.1 Macaca nemestrina | reverse complement strand
ATTAAATAAAAATAAATCTAGCAAAAGATATGCAAGAAATCTACACTTAAAACTATAAAACGTTGCTGGTGGAAATTAAATGGAGGAAGTTGAGGAAAAATAACATATTTATGTCTTGTTAGACTCAATTTCATCAAGATGAAAACTATTTCCAAATTAATCAATAGGTTCAATGAATCCCAATCAAGTTCTGAGCCTGTATTTTTTAAAGTTTAGCAGTTTCAAAAATATATTTAAAAGGTAAAGCAACTTTAGAAAACAAGAAAAACTCTAGTTTACAGATTCAAAGAGAGAAAAAAATAGAGAAAATAAAAAGAAAATATTAAAGAAGATAGTAAAGTTGGAGGACTTATACAACATGTATATCATGACTTATTGCAAATACAATTAAGAGTTATTAATTATTTATAAATATTAACACTTTTTAAATTTAAATTTTATTTTTAATGGATACTAAACATTATCTTCACTGCTATGGTATCACCTTGGCCAGGCTGAACTACATTCCCCAGAATTTCTTTTTCTGTGTGTCTCTGGTTAGGATGGTCCCCAAGAGATATTCTTGCAGAAGATTTGAGAAAGAAAGCTAAGTAGCAGTCATTTTGTAACTCATGCTAACTCACCTGCTGACTTATCTTGTCACATGGCAGTATTTGTGCCTGCAACTAACTACCCCACCTTCCTGTGGGTTCTCCTTCAACCTCTGTAATTTCTGAACCGAATGTTTGTGTTTAGCTTCAAGCAAAGGACCCTGTCTTCTATAGAATACTACAACACCAAGGAGAGGCAACAAGAGCTGACACGGATTTCAGTTCATCCTGTGGGGCTCCCAGTTCATGCTTGTGGGTTCCAGCTTGTTCTATTATTCCTCACTTTACCTCCTTCTTCCTTTCTTGATAATCTGCCCCACAGTCTTTATAATGCTGAAGCTTGAAGTGCATCCCAGTGGTTCTGCTTCTTTTATTGAATCCTGACTGCTACATATCAATGACTCAACTAAATGATCAAAAACTTGAACAAACATTTTATAAAAGAAGATATTCATGTATCTAATAACCAATTTTTCATGGGCCTGTTGCAATTGTTGACTCTCACAGTGTTAATTATGAATAAAATTAGCTGCAATAAAGTGTATAGTCAAGAAAAGGATCATGGAGGACAAGGATCAGTAAACACAACTCAAAGGAAAGGATGATATCCCACCAGGATTTAAAATCAAATTGGTCATTTTTCAGACCAGTGCCAAAAGGACTCCTGTTTCTTCCCCATGGTAAAGTAATAGAAACCAGACTTACCCTATCACCTTAAACAACTGGAAAACTGTACAAAGTATATGTAACAACTTTTTTCAGACAGACAATAGGCAGTGACTAATTTTGATACCTGGGAAAAGGGAACAAATGAGAAAGAAATTGCCCTATTTACTGCCTATAATCAGATTAAGAGGAACATTTCATAATGATAAAGAGGTCAATACACCAAGAAGCCACAATAACCCTACATGTATGCACCTACAAATAGTGCTTCAAAGTATGTGTAGCGAAACCTGCTAAACTGCAAGGAGACATAGAAAAATTACTCAATTATAGTTGGAAATTATATTATTATTATTATTTTTTTTTTTTGAGACAGAGTCTTGCTCTGTTGCCTAGGCTGGAGTGCAGTGGTGCGATCTGGAGTGCAGTGGTGCGATCTCGGCTCACTGCAACCTCTGCCTCCCAGGTTCAAGTGATTCTCCTGCCTCAGTCTCCCAAGTAGCTGGGATTACAGGTGCCCACCACCATGCCCAGCTAATTTTTGTATTTTTAGTAGAGACGGGGTTTCGTTATGGTGGTCAGGCTGTTCTCAAATTCCTGACCTCAGGTGATCTACCCACCTCGGCCTCCCAAAGTGCTGGGATTACAGGTGTGAGCCACTGTGCCAGGCTGATAGTTGGAAATGTTAACATTTCTTTCTCAGTAATTGATAGAACAAATAGTCTGAAAATTCAGTACGAATACAGAAGATTTGAACCACATTACCACAAATTTGACCTCATTAACATGTATAGAACGCTCTTCTTAGCAATAACAGAAAATTTTCTTGTCAAGTGCTTATAGAATACTTACCAAGACAGACCTTATTTTGGGCTAAAAAATAAGTCACTGTAAGCTCAAAAGGACTCAAATTACAGAAAGTATATTTTCTGACCACAACAGAATTAAACCAGATATCAATTAACAGAAATTAAACAAAATAGCCTAAAACCAAATGATACATCACAAGGGAAATTTAAATTATTTTGAACTAAATAAAAATGAAAACAAAATATAAAAAAATACAGCTAAAGCTTTTCATAGAAAAAAAGCTTATATTATAGAAGAAAAAAGTGGCCAGGTACTAGGGCTCATGCCTGTAATCCCAGCACTTTGGGAGACTGAGGCAAGAGGATTGCTTGAGCCCAGGGATTTGAGACCAGCCTGGGCAACATGGCGAGACCCGTCTCTACCAGAAGAACAGGAAAGGAAGGAAGGAAGGAAGGAAGGAAGGGAGGGAGGGAGGGAGGGAGGGAGGGAGGGAGGAAGGAAGGAAGGAAGGAAGGAAGGAAGGAGAAGGAAGGAAGGAGAAGGAAGGAAGGAAGGAAAGAAGAGAGAGGAGAGAGAGAGAGAAAGAGAGAGGAAGGAAGGAAGGAAGGAGAAGGAAGGAAGGAAGGAAAGAAGAGAGAGGAGAGAGAGAGAAAGAGAGGAAGGAAGGAAGGGAGGGAGGGAGGGAGAAAGAGAAAGGAAAGAGAAAGAGAGAGAGGAAGGAAGGAAGGGAGGGAGGAAGGGAGGGAGAGAGGGAGGGAAGGAGGGAGAAGCCGGGCTAGGGGCTGGCGGGTGCCTGTAGTCCCCAGCTACTCAGCAGGCTGAGGTGGGAAGAATGCTTGAGCTGGGGAAGTGGAGGTTGCAGCAAGCAGAGATTATGCCACTACACCCCAGCTGTCCCCCAGCCTGGGGGACGGAGCCAGACCCTATTAAAAAAAAATAATTGTCTATCAATCATCTATAGTTTCACCTTAAGAAACTAGAAAAATAAGAGTAAATTAAATTCAAATTAAAAGTAAATGTAATTAAATTAAAAGTAAATGTAATTAAATTAAAAGTAAATGGAAGAGAACAAATATTAAAGAGCAAAAGGGAATGAAATAGAAAAACAATAGAGAAGATCAATGAAATCCAAAAACCAGTGCTTTGAAAAGATGAATAGTATCAATAAATCTCCAGTCAGACTGGTCAGAAAATAAATGCAGCAGGAAAGAAAGAGGGAACATTTACCCAGATTATACAAAAAATAAAAGAATATTTTGGATAATATGCCAATTAAATTGACAAATTAGATGAAATATATCAATTTCTCAAAAGATAGAAACTACTAAAGCCCACTCAAGAAATAATCTGAATCGTAATATAACTATTAAAAATATAATTTATAATTATAAAATTTATAATTTAAAACCTCTCAAAAAGAAAACTCCAGGCCTAGATGGCTTCATTGGTAGATTCTACCAAACCTTTAAAGAGGAAATAATATCATGTCTACATAAACTTTTCCAGAAACTGGAAAAGTAGAGAACACTTTCCTACTCAGTTTATGAATTGAATATTAGTTGACATCAAAACTTGGGGGGGATGAAGGGAAACAAAGAATATAACTGTATCTGTTTCCACTGAACTGTACACTTAAAAATGATAAAAATGGTAAATTAAACATATATATTTTACCTCAATAAAATAAGCTACTGTAAAAAATTAAAAATGAAATAGCCCTACCTCAGCAAAAACAAAGCAAACAAACCAAACACCAGATCACAGTTGGAGGGAAAAAAAAAAATTGCAAACCAATGTTCCTCATGGAAATAGGTGTAAATATTCTTAACAAGTATTAGCAAATTGAATCAGCAATTTTTAAAAAGGATGATATGCTGTGACCAAGTGGGATTTATCCTTTGAATGCTGAGGGGACTGTGCCTTTCTGTTCTTAAAGGTGCCATTTTCCATCTCTATAAGGAAAGAGTAATAGATACAGAGTAAGATACTTTGATTTCAATACTCAGTAGCCCTGTGAATTACAAACTTCTCTTATCTGAACATTTTTCTTATTGTAAAAGTGGGTGGCAGCACCTCATGGAACTGTTATGAGAGTTACATGAGGTCCTGAATATGAAGGCGTTTTCTAAAATGTGCAATTTAGAATAGTTAGATGGTATCATTTTTTTTTTACTGGTTCAATATCCATGCCACACCACTCCGTATTTCTTCAAACAGATAACAAGGTACTACAATCATCTTGTAGTCTTAAGGAAGTGTGGGAACACTTTAAGTAGAAATACAAATAAGTACTTATACTTTGCTTGAAAATTTGAAAGACAGAAGAGCTAAAAGAAGAAAACGATGAGGAGCTGTGATTCAACACCTCGGATAAATTAGTATTAACTTTTTTGTTTTTACACAACCAGGTTTTAAATGCATAAATATGCAATGGCATATTTTAGCCTGTTTTTCCACTTTTAATTTTCCAGTTACATAAATATTGCAGTACCTGTTTTTCTATTTTTAATTTTCCAATTACATAAATAATGCAGATTATTTTTATGACAAATGTAAAGAATACAAACGTAATCGAAATTGATATTTTAATCTCTCACATTCCATTTTGCTGTTTTATTAGATTGGTGAGTGTCCCTTCGGATGTTTTTAATGGACTTTAATTTGGGGGTTCATTCGATATAAATAGAACTATTTATGTTCGCTATTTTGTGTATTAAAGTTTACACACATTTTCCAAATAAAACGATAAGAATCTAATTCTTTAACAGCTGCATGGTACCCTATGACAGGAATGCATCACACCGTTCCCTTACTGGTTAGCATATTTATATGCTATATACAAACAATGCCACAGTGGACATCTTTGCATTGTAACCATTTAAATCATGTAAATCACCAGCTGTTTTCGCCCAGTTTCCACTTCGATCAAAGTGCTGATTTCACACAAGTTATGCAATCTTCCACTCTGTCTTCAATTACCTACGAGTGTCCAGGACTATCGAAAGACGGGCTGTTCAAAGGCAATGGATGAGTGGGGGCCATAAGTTAGAGTCTCACTCCACTTCGTAATTAGCAAAGTTTAGTTCCATCTGCAGAGACTCCACTGCCAGAGCTCAGATCACAGCCTACTTTCGGGCGCCGACGGGAGCTCGCTCACCGTTTACTAACGTGAAGTTTGTATTGTTTGCTTGGAACGCTGATGCTGCTCATCCTCACGCGGGAGGACTCTCATTCCAGTGCTCTTGTCCAGGTGGCACAGGAAGTTGGCTTTTTTTTTTTTTTTAAACCAAACTCTCGTTGTATCTGAAAGTTTACATTCAACTCACAAAGCCAATTTTCTTGTACCAATACGGTAGTTATCCTGATTTGCATTTTTTCATGTCTGTAACGTGAAAAAAAAACGTGGTGAGGCCGTGTAGTCGTGGCCGAGTGGTTAAGGCGATGGACTAGAAATCCACTGGGGTCTCCCCGCACAGGTTTGAATCCTGCCGACTACGCTCTAACAAGAGAAGATTTAGAAGAAGGAAATTTAAACCAACTCAGGTATTGCGAATTGAGTTTGGTACTTCCCCGATCCTGAAACCCCCACACAATAATGGAGGGTGGAAGTTATTGACTACTTACTATTTTCATTAAGATTATGGGTGCCTTAATTAGTAGATACCTAATCATTTTCCCTTTAGCGGAACCTTTGCACGGTTTTCTGGGACGCCTTGCGTTTCCCTGCCCTCCAAATCCTCTTGAAGCCTATACTTGTTACAAGTGTTGATAGTGCTTTCCTCTTCATGGAAATTTAGTCCTAGTCTGAGGTCCAAGTCTGTGGTCAGTTATCAGTTTCTGTGGAATCAGTGGTTCAACTGCTTTTGTCACCCGGTCTCGCTGGTTGCAAATGACTAGAAACACTGTCAGAGATATCGACACCATCACAATCCAAAAAGCAGGCTGTCCTGACAGACCCCGTCGTTTCGACTGAGGCGGCATATTAAAGTGTAAATTCGCCAAGTATAATCAATTTAGTACAATACAAACTTAGACTTAAAACAGTGGACGAGAGTACTTCAGTTTATGAGAGGTAGTCAAAAAAGATAGTCTCAGGTCTTCCTCGTTAGTATAGTGGTGAGTATCCCCGCCTGTCACGCGGGAGACCGGGGTTCGATTCCCCGACGGGGAGAAAAGTAGCTTTTTGCATCTTTTGCCCACTGATGGCCCCTACCTGGCTCTGAGGGCAGAGCTGTGGTGGGACCCACTTGCCATTCCTTCCTAACTGTCATTGGACCCTCTCGATTTTCCTCACTCCTAAAACCAGCTGCTCTGATCACAGAAACATTCCAGGCAATTCTGAAAACTCAAAGTCACAGTTAGTTTAAGGCCCTAAGGAGAATCTAGGTTTAAATGACACAAAATGTACTTATTAAAAGTTATCGAGAATACAGTTGTCTAGCATCTGCCTCTTATTTGCATGGTCAAAAAGCTCATGTAAATGTTCAAATCCTCCATCCTTCTAGACATGAAATCCTGGAATGAAGATATTGACATGGTCCAGCAGGGGGATTGTGTATGCTCCAGCTGCACTAGCTGACCTGGGCAACTCCAAATTATAGAATCCACAAGATGTCAATCAAACGTATGAGGGAAGATGACGAAGCGGCCACAGACTTTTGAGGAGATTCCCACGTTTCAGGAACACATGAGGAATGTCAACATTGCTACTTTCAACAATATCTGAAGCTTCAGGCAATGTGTTAGTGAATGTATGTCCGATTTAAAATAAAAATCGAGCTTCCTGAAAGGTGGGGGTGGGGGTGGGGACTTAAAAAGCCATAGCAATCAGGACAATGTGATACTTGCTCAGGGGGTGTAAATTGGCTCAACCACTTGCGAGAATGACTTAGCATTATATATTAAAGCTTGAATGTATACATGTACTGTGACTCTGCAATTCCACTCGTAAGTATATCTCTCCAACAAAAATATTTATTTATATTCACTGAAATACATGTACAAGTATATTCATGGCAGCACTAGTTGTAATGGCCAAACTGGAAATAATCCAAATGTCTCTGTGAAAGTGTTGGACTTTAAGAAGCGCCTTGACATCAGGGGCTGATTTCAAAGAGTGGAGAAAGTGGAAAGTTACTTGTCAGAACAAGAGCAAGGGCATTTAGGGGTTGCTAAGACAGAGGAAACTCAGAATAAAATTGGCCAAGAGGGGTGAGAACATTCCTGTATTTGGCACCCTGCTAGCTTCTCTTTTGTTCCATTCCTTCCATCTCCTGGCCTTTCTCCTCTCTTCCGTTTTCTTGTTTTTCCGTATCTTTTCTTCTCCTCCCTAGACCTTTTCTTCCCAACTTTCTTCTGTATGAGAACCAAAGTACTGAGTGTCTGAAGTTACACCTTGTTTCCTGAATGTACTGTAAAGCCCAGATAAGTGTTCTTGGCCTTTGAATGTGCTGGAGAAGATAGGAAGAATAGACTGGGGCCAGAGAACTTCACCTGGAATTTTTCTAAACTGTAAGATGAAGGCATTTAACAAAATCAATAGAATAAAAATAATAAGGGCTTGGCAGTCAGAGGTTAGCTTTAACATCCACTTCCTGTGGTTTAATAAACCTTTCCCATTCTTGGGCTCTCGAATTTTCAGGCCGAGAAGATACAATGTGTGTGGTACTGTCTACAAACCAACCATTTATATTGAAGTTACAATCACAGTCGTTGTTATTATTGCTGCAAAACAGGTAATGCCTTATTGCTGTTGAATGACAGACAGTCCCTAAACTTGGGGTAACAAAACACTGAATACACAATAGGCAAAATCTTCATACCCCAGACAAGCAACTTAGACTTATCTACAGAGAAAACTCCATGGAGTCTGACTTCAATTCTCAGAGTTTGTAGGTGAGGAAAAGAGAATTGCCTTCCTCAAATTAGGATTAACGTTAGGTGGATTAACGTTAGGTGGTGTTTACACAATAGATTCTCTCTTACTGGAGACACAGTTGTCTCTGGTGTTGGAGGAGGAGGTTAATGGACTCAAAGAGGCAAACTATAAGGCAGGGTTACCTACAATTATGACAGATAGAACGCAGAGCACAAGGCAGGGTTACCAAAGGAGATGACACAACTGTAATCCAGGAGACTCAGTTGCCTTTGGGGTGCAATTAGAAAGAAACTATTTGGGAGAAGTCAGGCTAAAACCGTAGCCGGCAGGATTCGAACCTGCGCGGGGAAACCCCAATGGATTTCAAGTCCATCGCCTTAACCACTCGGCCACGACTACACAGCCATATGGGGTTCTTGGTTACAGCTTTTGAAGATGTGAGTAGTGTGCCATTCTTGGGTAGTATAGTAAGTAGATACTACGGTAAAAGATGTTTTGGTGCCTGGTTACTAAGTCTAGTAACAAATAATTTTCTAGGTGCATTAAGAGCTTCCAGCTTTTAGATGAAATAAGTCATCCATAGTGAATTGGAATTCAGTTGAGAAATGTGGAGTTCAAAGGAGCATTCTAAGACAAGAGATTTGGATTTTCTCTCCCCCTAGAACCCCACTTGCTAGTCATGGTTGAGGCACCTGTTCACAGGTATTTGTGAGATACTAGCAGAAAGGGAGTTTGGAGCTGAGGGTCTGATCCTAGTAGCTTCACACCCTCAAATGACAATGGCACAGGAAACCTGCTAGAAGAAATTTGAAGGAATTATGACCTTGGAGTCATTTGCTTTTGCTTTCAGTATTGAATACTAAGCCAGAAGTATCTTCAACAGCTTTGAACTGCTTTGTCCTTTCTCTGGCTTAAAGAATTCGTTGAAACCCAATTTGAGCAGGGGTGCAGGATGAGAAGGGGCAGGGAGGACCTAGCCTTCGTGGACTCTCTGAAGAAAAAGTTGATGGGAAGGTCTCCATCCTCTCAGGAAAAGTTAACTCCTTTTCACCTTCCCCAGGGAGGGAAGTAGGCAGTCCCAGGAGCCAGGGGAATATGGAGAACCTTAGATAACATGTTTTCCAAAATTTTCCAGCTTGAGAACATTCTTTGTCCCTCCTAATGCAAAAGAGCTTGTGAATGCCACACTAAATCTAGCTATATTAATACCTTTTTTCCCCCTAGGATTAAAGACTGTTGGTTCAGGGAAACACTACAGAACCAGGCTTTTATTGTTTATTCTTTAATGGGGAATCTCAGGGATTACAGCTTTGAGTTCTGGGAATTGAAGTGCTTGACCAAAGTACCACCAAGTAGATTCAGACAGACTTTCAGATACAAATGGGAGAATTCCTTTACATTTGAGACCCTCAAATTCTCTTGCAGATACAGTTCTCCCACACTCGTTTTCATTTAGGGCAGACAAAAAGACAGTTGCTCCTGAAGTGAATTGCACTATGTTGCTCAGAAAGATATGTTGATATCCTAACCTGTGGTACTTGTGAGTGTGACCTATTTGAAAACAGTCTTCGCTGATTTAATCAAGTTAAGAGGAGGTCACGCTGGATTCAGGTAGGCTCTAAATCCAGTAATCCAGTGACTATTGTCCTTATAGGAAATGGGAAATTTAGAGACACAGTCACCAGGACAAAAGCCATGTTGAGAGGGAGGCAGAGTGGAGTATGCAATTACAAACCAAGAATGCCAAGGATTTTCTTCAATCATTAGGAGCAAGGAAAGAGGTCTCAGATTGTCCCTCAGAGCACCTAGAAAACAACCAACCCGGCCAAAATCTTGATTTTAGATTTCTGACTTCTAGAGCTGTGAGAGAATAAATCTGTCTTTTTAAGTTACCCAGTTTATGGTTGTTTGGGCAGTCTTAGGAAACTAATCAGCTCCCTTACCCATGTTCTTGGAACAAGATCCTTTCTGTTGCTGCCCTAGCACTTCTCCGTTCCACCAGGAAGCTCGTGCAAATGGTGACTCACTTTTTTTTTTTTTTCTCTTGAGATGGAGTCTAGCTCTGTTGCCAGGCTTGGAGTGCAGTGGCGGGACCTCGGCTCACTGCAACCTCCAACTCCCTGGTTCTAGCGATTCTCCTGTCTCAGCCTCTTGAGTAGCTGGGATTACAGGTATGTGCCACCATGTCCAGCTATTTTTTTTTTTCCTGTATTTTTAGTAGAGACGGGGTTTCACCACGTTGGACAGGTGATCTTGAACTCCTGGCCTCGTGATCTGCCCGCCTCGGCCTCCCAAAGTGCTGGGATTACAGGCGTTAGCCACCGCACCTGGCTAACTCACTTCATTTTGAAGAAAACTCAACTTAGCGAAACAATCCAAACTAAAAGAAATCATTTATGTTCAAAGACACTTATGATATTTTGTTATAATAATGAAATAATTAAAATAACAAACATTTCCAACAATGGGAGGGAAGATGATTATGTAATATAGGTTATATCTACCTGGAAAAATACTACCAATAAAAACGATATTTTGCAGCTCTTACTAGTGGATAGCAGAAATAAATAAATAAACTAACAGTATTTTTGAAAAGATTGTGATAGTTCAGGCGAGAAGCATGTGATATAATGTTAAGTGAAAAGAGGAGAATTTTAAAAATGCATATACTGTATAACCTCACGTAACATTTTTGCATTATACATATTTGGGAGATGTGGCAGAATACACCAATACATTACTAGTTGTGTCTGGGTTGTAGGATCATAGGGTTTTTTTTTTTCTTTGTTTTTCTATGCTGTGAAGCAAACATCATTATTTAGGTTTAAAAACGAAGGGCAGAAATAGCATTTTATTGCTGGAACAGGGAAAAAGTCGTCCCTAGATACAAGAACTTTGATGTTACTCAGTAGTCAAACATTTGGCTCAAGTGGTCACATTGTTCAAGGGGACTTCTGGTTAAAATGGTAGTGAAACCCAGGGCTTTATTTTTGCTTTCTTAAGATGCCCACAAGTTGGCAATAAAAGCAATTCAAAAAATGTGTAAAGCTACAGTGATGAAGAGAGCATGAGAGCAAATAACGGATAGTACAAAACATTGTTTGCTTCCCAAATTAAAGTAGCTTGATGCAAGGGAAATTTACGAGTTTTTTTTTGGTTTTTTTTTTTTTTTTTTTTTTTGAGATGGAGTTTCGCTCTTGTTGCGCAGGCTGGAGTGCAATGGCGTGATCTCGGCTCACCGCAACCTCTGCCTCCCGAGTTCTAGCTATTCTCTCGCCTCAGCCTCCCGAGTAGCTGGGATTACAGGCATGCACCACCATGCCCGGCTAATTTTTTGTAATTTTAGTAGAGACGGGGTTTCTCCATGTTGGTTTGGCTGGTCTCAAACTCCCGACCTCAGGTGATCCGCCCGCCTCGGCCTGAGATTTATGTCTTACTCATGTAACAGTCGATTGCAGATTTTTGTGTCAGCAAAGAAAGAGGAACCTGTTTTTTTTTCCTTGTGGTGATTCAAGGTTCCAGGCCCCTTCCATCTTATGAATCTATTATCCCCTAAAGCTTGGGAAAGTGCACACTTCTTAAAGGTCTGGAGAAAAACATGCTACTTGCATTCATGATTTATTGATTATAACTAATCATATGGCCTCACTGAGGTGTAAGGAGTCTTGGTAAGTACAGACTTTGGCTGAGTAGCTTAGTCCCACAGACAACACTGTACTATGGAGGAGGAAACAGGAATTTAGGTGGATACCACAGTTATCAACAAAATTTGGGAGACAGAAGGGAGTTGGATAAATAGTAATTGAATTAGAGTGGATAAAGCTGAAACCTGTTTGCAAGGTGGGAAGCCAACAATAATAAAGTTGATATCACAGTTTCTTGGAAAGGCTTAAGAGTTGGAAGAACCTGCCGGATACGATGGCTCACGCCTGTAATCCCAGCCCTTTGGGAGGCCGAGGCAGGTGGATCACGAGGTCAGGAGTTTGAGACCAGCCTGACCAACATGGTGAAACCCCGTCTCTACTAAAAATACAAAAATTAGCCTGGCGTGGTGACACGTGCCTGTGATCCCGGCTACTTGGGAGGCTGAGGCACAAGAATTGCTTCAACCCAGGAGGTGGAGGTTGCAGTGAGCTGAGATCGTGCCATTGCACTCCAGCCTGGGCGACAGAGCAAAACTCCATCTCTAAAACAAACAAACAAGAAAAGAGTTGTTAGAATCATGTAACCTTAGGCTCATTAGTCTGTACTGCCCCTCCTTCACAGAGGGTTTACTTTGGGAAAAAAAAGCTCCAGAGATGCTCTTGACTTAAGGATACCAGGTATAATTGAAATTGGGAGTGAAGCGCATATTGAAAATTGGGAGATGGAATGAAAGTCTCTATAGGACACTTGAAGCTCCCTTTCTGTTTCAGAAAGTATGGACAGCTAAGCTTTCTCTACCTCTAGCCCTAAACATGCAGAAGACTGAAAGACTCTGCTCCCCAAAAAAATTGACCATTATTAAGAAAACTGACCCATAGATATGGACATATCAAGGGTCTGGATTGAAATGGCCTATCATACACAATCGTTCTAGAATGAGGCCTATTTGTTTTACCATACCCATAGTACCAATTAGGTTTTGGGGTCTACCTCCTAAATATGACTGAACTGCTATGTGCCACCAGAAATTGGAGAAAACACAGGTACCAAGGCAAACAAATGAACGAAAGAGAGCCTGGTAGAAATAGAGATAAATAGGTAACAGAGGCAAAAACAAAAACAAACCTCACAAAACAAAAACCTATCATTATTATTCTCAGGGAAATAAGAAAGCATTCTGTATATATGAGAATAATAAGATAATATTCTATTATTATTATTATCGTTTCAAGACAGGGTCTCACTCTGTGGCCCAGGCTGGAGTGCAGTGGTGCTATCATAGTTCACTAAGATGCTATTACTTTTTAAAAAGCATTAAGGGGAACAAGAACCCTTGAAAATAACAAATATGGGCATGGGGCGGGAGTATCTCAGCCAAGAAAATTATGTATGTGTTAGGGAAGCTCTGAGAGTATGGTTGTGGAAGTGCGCCACTATGGTTTGAATCCACAGGGTATACTGATCACCCTGCCCATGCTGAAGGTATTAAAATGCAAATTGAAGGTGAAGGTGTAAAATCTCAATTCATTAAAAACAAAAATTTCCAGAAGGTGTCTGACCAGAAAGGAACCCCCAAGTTGCTGCAGGCAGAAGCTGAGACCGCTAAGTTATTTTCAAGACTGTCAGTAACCTTTTTCTCATGTTTCCATCATTCCCCTCCTTGGCAATCTCCACGAAGATGACAACTGAATCTTTATCTCCAGGCCCGACTTCTCTCCTGAGTCTTCCTAGTGGACAGGTCCACTTGAATGTACTACAGTTACATCAAAGGGCAACATCTAAAGGAGCAGAAGAAATGTGCTTTTCCCTTTGGCCACCATTCTAATTTTTAAAAAATATTTCCTTTTAATCCTCAATAAATATCTCCAAGGAATAATATTTAAAAAAAAAAAAAAGGAAAATAAGCCTGGGCAACATGGCAAAACCCCATATTCACGAAAAATACAAAAAAATATTAGCCAGGTGTGGTGGCGCACACCTGTAGTCCCAGCTACTTGAGGGGCTGAAGCAGGAGGCTTACTTGAGACTGGGAGGCTTAGGCTGCAGTAAGCTGAGATCACTCCAGCCTGGGTGACAAAGTGAGACCCTATCTCAAAAGATAAAAGAAAATAACAAATATGACAGAAAAAATTTTAACAGAAGGGTTAGAAGACAAAGTTGAGAACATTTCCCATAAAAAGGGACAAAAAAGAAAAATGGAAAAATAGAATAAAAGATAAGAAAATTAGAAGACAAATCTAGAAGTTTCGACAACATGTGATTGAAAGTTTCGTGGAAGACAACAAAGAAAATAGAGAGGGAAAACTATTAATGAATGCAATAAAATATTCTTTTCTCTCTCTCTTTTTTTTTTTTTTTGAGATGGAGTTTTGCTCTTGTTGCCCAGGCTGAAGTGCAATAGTGCGATCATGGCTCACTGCAACCTCCACCTCCCAGTTTCAAGCGATTCTTGTGCCTCATCCTCCCAAGTAGCTGGGATTACAGGCATGCACCACCACGCCCAGCTAATTTTGTATTTGTAGTAGAGACGGAGTTTCTCCATGTTGGTCAGCCTGGTCTCGAACTCCTGACCTCAGGTGATCTGCCCACCTCGGCCTCCCAAAATGCTGGGATTACAGGCATAAGCCAGCACCCCCGGCCGTTTAAATTTTCTAAACCTAAAAAGGATCCAAAGGATCCACCTACTGCCCAGCACAATGAACCAAAACAAACAAACAAAAACAAAAACATGACAAAAAACAAGAATTATCCAGAGTGTCTATTTTAGAATGGCATTTAAATTCATCACCACACTGATAACAAGAAGACAACAGAGTAATGCTCACAGAATTCTAAGATAAAATTGTTTTCACACTAGAAATCCCTACCTGACCAAACTAAAATCATTTATGAAGTTTGAATAAATATATTTTCAGAAATGCATCATATTTTTTAGGTCATAAGCAGGAAACAGAGACCTCATGAGGACTCAAACTCCAGTGTCTTTCATGCAGGGAACTGGTTACAGAGGTGGTGGAAGATCAAAGAAGCCAACTGGGATGAGAGGTAGAAATCTGAACCCAAGAGGTGGGATCTCCCTCTGGAGCAGGCAGGTCTGGCAGGATCTGGAGCCATGGAGGAGACACAACTGCTGCCAGAAATGCTGCAAGTAACAGGGAAGGAAAGCAAGAAATATCCTGACTTTCTTCTTCTCTCTACCTCTCAATATTCCTTCATTGTCTTCTATTGGCTGAATTCAGGCAGAAGTCAGCGGCCATCAGTGGAAATGCAGTGGCAGGGGCCAGCCACTGGCACTACAGAGATGACCAAGGGAGTGGCTAGAAATGCATCTGAGCTCAAACAGGCTTAAGATTGCCAAATGCAAAATCTCAAAAAATTTCTCTTTTCTCAGAAAGCTGTTGGAGGATCTTCTCCAAAAATAGGGAGTAAACCAAGAGATTTGTGACTTAACAAAAAAACCATTCAATACAAGTGAGCGGTAAAGGGGCTGGCTCTTCCGCAGATGGAGAAGCATCAGCATGATCGCTATAAAGCAGACCTACAGATTAACCAGTTCAGATTGGACAAGTTTAAAAAAAAAAGGAACTGAAAAATGACCAAATTCAGAAGTATTTTGCAGCACTGGAAGAGAGTTGGGGGACAAATTAGTATTAGAAACACAGAAAGGAGGCAAACAAAAGAGGCAGTATTCAAATCAGGAAAAACAAGAGAATGTAGTTATAGTATACAAGTGATCCTGCGGTGAACAATATTTCCATGGACATAATAAGGAAAACACTTAACATTATTTAGCCACAATACTATGATACAAATACATTGAAAGATGAGGGTAGATAAGTGTATTTGTGTTTTAGGCTATATCTTTTCTTTCAGTGTGGGAAGTCTTTAGATATCTGTATCAATCAGGACATGAGCAGGAAGTAGAATGTTTACTTGAACTAGAAAAGTTGAGGATAATTTATTTAAATTATTATTTACAAATAAATGGGCAGCATAGATTACTGGAGCTACTAATCCGCACTACCCTTGAGCTTGATGGGCATAAGATGGAGCCTGGGACCTGCAGCTCTTTGGAGAGGGCTGTGTAGAGAGGTTTCCAGGCAGATGTTGGGACATTTCCTGGGGGATTCAGACTGCAGCCAACAGAACCAGAGAATAAATATAGCAGCTTCACTCTTCACTCTCCCCCTGGATCTCTTGTAGGTATTCTCTTGGCCAAACTCAAGCAGGAGTCAGAGGATAAAGAAGCCCATTGAAAATATCCATACTGATCAGCGCCAGGGCAGACAACAAGATGCAGAATGGGGCCAGGGGACCTGGATGATATGCAGCACGAGGTCTAAAATTGAGGAACCAAGAAATTGCAGGGCAGCCAGGTGCAGTGGCTCATGCCTGTAATCCCAGCACTTTAGGAGGCTGAGGTGGGTGAATCACCTAAGGTCAGGAGTTTGAGACCAGCCTGGCCAACATGGTGAAACCCCATCTCTACCAAAAATACAAAATTATCCGGGAGTGGTGGTGCGCGCCTGTAATCCCAGCTACTCCATAGGCTGAGGCAGGAGAAAGGCCTAGAATCCAGGAGGCAGAGGTTGCAGTGAGCCGAGATCGTACCAGCCTGGGTAACAGAGTGACACTCTGTCTCAAAAAAGAGAGAATGAGAGAAAGAAAGGAAAGGAAAGGAAGAAAGGAAAGAAATAGAGGAAAGAAAGAAAAGGAAAGGAAAGAAAGAAAGAGAAAGAGAGAAAGGAAGGAAGGAAGGATGGAAGGATGGAAGGAAGGAAGGGCAACAATAACAACCGCAATCAGTTGTGCTTATGAAGTGTCAGGCACTGTTCAAAGTTCTCACTGAATTCTCTGAATAACCCGTAAGTGTTCTTCTTATTCCAGTTTTACAGTTGAGGAAACTAAAACACAGAGACATTAAGCTCCCTTCCCAAGGTCATAGAACTAGGAGTGAAAACCAACTGGACAGTTGCCACTAGGAAACCTAAATTCAGTTTAGAGAGAGTTTGGAACAGGAAAATGCTGTGCTTCTTTGTTTTTCTTATGATTTTATTTATATGAAAGATCCAGAATAGGTCAATCCATTGAGACAGCACGCAGACTGGGGTGGTTGCCAGGGGTTGTGAGGGAGGGAGGAAAGGGGAGAAACTGCTTAATGAGTAAGGGGTTTTACCCTGGAAGGATAGAAATGTTTTGGAACTAGATGAAGGTGCTGGTTACACAACACTGTGAATGTCGCGAAGGATATTGAATTGTTCACTTTAAAATGATTAATGGTGAAAAAACAAATAAACAAAAAAAGACTGTGTTCCTTAGCACGCCTGAACAAATGCAGTGTTAATCCACTGAGTACAAGTACTGAGGCATCAGCCTAAATCAGTGGTTCCCAATCAGAGGTGATTTTGCTTCCCAGAGGACATCTGACAGTGTCTAGAGACATTTTTGATTGTCATAACAAGAGATGGGGAGTATACCACTGAGATCTAGTACGTAGGGGCCAGGGATGCTACTGAACTTCGTACAATGCACAGGACAGCCCCCACCACAAAGAATGACCTGGTCTAACATGCCAGTAGTGCCAAGGTTAGAAAACCCTGGACTAGACGATCAAGGACTGAGGGTAGGAGGGGAATAAGGGCCCTGAGGTATAAACCGACTAAAAGAGTTCCTTCTATCACCCAGGAAAGAGGTTGAGAGTGGAAAGGCAGGAGACTGTCCCTCCCTTTCTCTTTCAGAATAGTCCTGAAAATCAGTGCAACCTCGGACATCCACGGTTAAAGTCAGACCCTGTTTTGGAAATGGCTTGGAAGGGCGGCTTTCTGTTCCTTCTCAAGCCCACAAAGTTGCTCTTCTTTCTTTGCTCAGACGCTTTCCTTCTGCAGACTGCCTTTCCTGACAAGAACAGACTCAGATAGTCTGTAGAGTGGTCCCGCCCCGAAGCTGCAAAATAGTGTGCAAAGCTGTCATGAGGTTTCCACTGCACAGTTCCAATGTTCCATTTGCTCTGGCGACAGATCTTTCGGTGACCTTCGAAGGCGGCTTCGAGATTGACGATGTATAAGAATCTGCGGCCGGAAAGCGCAGCATGTTGCCCAAGACAGTCCACAGACATCGCAGTTGCCTGGAAGTCACGAAACTACCACCACGTTCTCGCTGCTCCATCGCGCCGCCATCTCCCGCTCTCGGCCGCTGCGGCCCCAGGACGGCGCCCTCCCACCCACCAGACCCAGGTCTCCTGGCCCCCTGAGCCCTACACAGCCCGTGAGTCAGCCCTGACATGCCCAGTCCCCTGCTTCTTTGTGTTTTTATAGAAAAAACAAAACAAAACAAAACAAAAAACTTGCCAATCCATTTGGGTTATAAAACAATGTATTGTGCACATTTACTATAATGATAATAATTATATAAGAAATAATTTGAGAGAATGGTGTCCAAAATCAGCTATAGTCATGAGGGTTGCACCTGGAAGAGACTGCCTCTCTGATGTTCAAAGTTTGAGAATTAGTCCTTAATAAATAAATGTATATAGTGCAATTTTGAAGTGTATACTTTCCTTTTGTGAACAGGATAGAATCCGCACTAAACAGAAACCAATACAATTCTCTGTAACAAATTATCTCAGTAGAGGTCCAATTACCCGGTGATAAATATGCACCTGTTCCTCTCCACTGTCTGACCTACTTATGTCTGCATCAAGTATCCCCAAACTGCTCTGTCAGGAATATACACCCCAAAAGCCCTCTGAGAACTGGTTTAACTAGTATTTTGGCTTGTTATGGGTGCACCTGTGACCTAAGTTACAAGACCAATATTAATGAAATGTTCATGTACAATTAAAAGACAATTTTACTTCAGTAGTATGATGCTTAATTTCTGCTTATAGAATTCATTTTTTATTAGTTAAAAATTATGCTAGATGACATACAGAGGAATATCAAATGCAGAGGATTCTTAGCCTGAGATTCATGGACCTCAAGTGTTTCATGAACACCTTGAGATCGTTTTCAAAATGGTGTATGTGTGTATCTAGGGGCATCTTTCTGGGAAAGGGGTTTCCTAGATTTTATTCAATATGATCTGGAGTCCAGAGCAAAAAAATATTGTACAAATCTTGGCTCTACTGACTTTGACATTGGGAATTTGAGGGAGAGGAACTTTCCATCAGCATTTTGTTTTTTGGGAAATAAATAAAATGACTATGAGCAAACATGAAGACCAATTCCCAAAGACTGGTACCAGTAGCTCCTGGTGTGGAACCAACTTCAGCATGGCAGGGAACAAAATAATGTTCAGTTATACTGAGGGCAAAAGGACAATGGGAATCTCCTAAGTTCCCCAAAGTCACTTCTGCCACTCCCTGATGTTTACGGTTCAAAGCAGATACTTGTGATCCCAAAACAAACAACCTTGAAGCCCTGGCCCAATCCATGGTCTCAGTCTATCCTTCAACTTTTTCTCAGCCCTTCTTTTACTTCCACTACGGTATTGCCGCCCAGACAACCAGTCCACAGACTACGCCCCTATCTTGTATCTCATAGTAGGTGAAAAGGTTTGGGCCAACACTGTCTTCTAAATACCATCTTCAATCCCTGCCTAAACTCAAATATCCAGCTTATTTGAGCTTCTCAGTTTATCTAGGCTGTTAGCTTCCAGTCACCTGCAGTTTTCCCTAACTTTCTCTGTGTGAGTGTTAGTTTATTCACAGTTTTTAGCCAATATCCCATCACTACAAACTGAAATCTCCACAGGCAGGGCCAGTGCTTAGTGTACTGCTCAATTCTGTGTCCACAGCACTAAGGGCAGCAGTGGGCATGGCACAAAAATTTGTCCTTCCTATTTCCAAGTCTGTATACTCTCAGGTCAGTTGCATGCTGTGCAAGCTGTGTCACTAGGTCTGATAATGTGGCTCATTAAGCAAAAAGAGGAGATAATTGTACCGATGCACATTGCAAGCCAGAGTTCTGAATTCGTTTTGAAGAAATAACTTCATTTGTTCACATTTTTGTTCTTATTCCCATGATCAATAGTTTCCATTTAATTGGGAAGATAGAAAGGAGTTCCCATATATCCTCACACTCAGTTTCCCTTATTATTAAAATCTTACATTGGTATGGTACATTTGTTACAAATAATTAACAAATATGTATACATTATTATTAACTAAAATGAATATGCTAGATTTCCTTCATTTTTACCTAATTTCCTTTCTCTGTTCCAGGATCCTATTCAGAATTCCATGTTATTTTTAGTCATCATGACTCCCTAAGCTCTATTGGCTGTGGCAGTTCTTAGACTTTCCTTGATTTTGATGATCTTGACAGTTTTTGAAGAGTATTGATCAGGTATTTTGTAGAATGTCCTTCAACTAGGATTTGTCTGATATTTTTCTCATTATTAGATTGGAGTTAGGGGTTCAAAGGAGCAAGACCTCAGAAGTAAAGTGGGAGTTTTTTGTTTGTTTGTTTTGAGACAGGGTTTCCCTCTGTCATGCAGGCTGGAATACAGTGGCACCATCTCGGCTCTCTGCAACCTCCGCCTCCTGGGTTCAAGCGATTCTCCTGCCTGGGCCTCCTGAGTAGCTGGGACCACAGGCATCTGCCACCATGCCTGGCTAATTTTTTTTTTTTTTTTTTTTTTTTTTTTTGAGACGGAGTTTTGCTCTTGTTGCCGAGTGCAATGGCGTGATCTCAGCTCGCCGCAACCTCTGCCTCCCAGGTTCAAGCAATTCTCCTGCCTCAGCCTCCCGAGTAGCTGGGATTACAGGCATGCACCACCACACCCAGCTAATTTTGTATGTTTAGTAGAGACGAAGTTACTCCATGTTGAGGCTGGTCTCGAATTCCTGACCTCAGGTGATCCGCCCGCCTCGGCCTCCCAAAGTGCTGGGATTACAGGTGTGATCCACCACACCCGGCCTAATTTTTGCATTTTTCTTAGAGACAGGGTTTCGCCATGTTGGCCAGCTTGGTCTCGAATTCCTGGCCTCAAGTGATCCACCTGCCTCGGCCTCCCAAAGTGCTGGGATTACAGGCATAAACCACCATGCTTGGCCTAAAGTGCCATTTTTATCACATTATATCAAGACTATATACTATCAACATGGCTTATCACTGCTGGTGTAGTGGTTTTGGGATTCATTCACTGCTTACTTTCCCACCCTTTTTCATACTGTATTCTGTAGAGCAATCACTATGCAGAGCCCACAATGAAGGGGTGGAGTTATTTGGAATTCTGCTCAGGAGATTCCCTGAAAAACTGAGATTTGTTGCACGTCAGGGAAGCTGTAGGGATTGGTTTAAATCTTCTATTTATTGTTGCTCAAATTGTTTCAGCTTTGACCATTACAGGCATATATTTTTAATTTTTTTTTTTTTTTTCCAGAGAGCACAGAACTTGGTACAAGCCCTAGCCCTTAGAAATGCTCATCTTAAAGTTGTTACCGGGACCTTCAGTTTTTCAAAAGCCTGCAGTGGGCTAGATTTTTGTTGAAAATACTTAGGATCCTCATGCTTCTTGTTCCCAAGGCTCCTGCAAACCACCTTTAGTTATGCCGTTTAGCAAGAGGGTTTCATTCTGTCTTGCTTTCTGGTAGTGAGCGGATCGGAAAGTCATAGGGCTGGGAGAAGATGTATTGGATGAGATATGTACGGATACTCTCGTTGCCACTGTACAGCGGCCGTTGTAGCTCATGCCGCAGAACACACGGCCCTACGGGCGGGGTTAATTTTAACCTGGTAGCGACAGTGCCGCCTCATTTAAGCTGGAAGGATTTTTGTCCATGATACCAGACGTCTCTAAGTAATGAAGTCATTTTGGCAGATGCCGATACCTCTCATGTGATCTTGTTGGGAAGGTTCAGATCCTATCAACTGCGATTATTTACTCTTAAGGACCCTCTGCCTCCTTCCTCAGCCTTTTTATTTGACAATATAAGATCGCTTTTGTCTCCTGCAATGAACAGTCCTAGACAAGTCACGTCCGGGTCTTGGCATCCGTAAATTTTTACTGCTGAATATTTTGGGAGAGGCTCATAGTTAATACCATTGAAAAAGACCAAGTCAAAGCTTCATCAGTGAGAAACTAATTACAAAATCCTGCTTTGCAAATATTCGAGCTTTTAACAGTGCTTTACCCTTTGGTATCCACGAGGTGGAGCCTTCCCGTGAAGCTGAAAGCATCTTTCGGTGTCCTGTTTTTTGTTTTTTACCCTCGTCAACGCCACAGCTAGGACTAGTTGACATGCCACCTCAACTGAAGTCATCCATAATTTATATGTTATGAAATCGAACTTTCAAAAGTGTGCCTAGCATTAGGAGCAAAGAACGCCGGACAAACGCTCGGGAGGCGGCAAGCCTCGCGGTTCTTCCAACAACGCAATCTGTCAGCGCCTCTAGGTTGGTGCCCTCTGCCCCTGCGTCGGGGCAGCCCGGTTGAGGGCGGCCGAACCGAGGCTAGGGAACCCCGAAGGTTGCAGAAGGCAGAGGGACGCTAAGAGTCTAAGGGGGACACGGACTTACCTTATCTGTCCCTGGAAACCGATTTGCTCTTGGATTTTGCACGAAGAGCCCTGTGCGAAACGAAAAGGGAACTTGTGTGGTGGCGGCAGATAACGAACATTAGGGTAGACACTTAGGTTCTTAAAGGGAAGACGGCTTGAATTCAGAAATGAAGATATATTCCATCAGGAAGGAGTGCTAATAACAACAGCTGTAGTGAGGTTCCATGGTGTAATGGTTAGCACTCTGGACTCTGAATCCAGCGATCCGAGTTCAAATCTCGGTGGAACCTGAGGTTTTTGGTTTTTTTTTTTTTTTTTTCTTCTTGCTTCCTCACTATTTTTTTCTTTCTAAAATAAATTTCCCTCTTAGATGTGATTGGCAGGGAATCTCCAGTTCATATGAACCCAAAGTATGACGCAGACTCTGTATGGGGCCCGCAGACTCTGTATGGGGCCCACTGACTCTATGCTCTATGTTCAGAGCAGGAGACCCCATTCCTCATACCTCCTTCCTTTTAGTACCCTCCTCACCACCACCTAACAGATATTCTAATGCCCAAAATAATTTGAGTTGAATTAAACTTTTTATTTGATTTATTGCCTTATGAAATGCGGTTAATTCACTTCAGAGGACAAAAAGGACTCAACAGATTTGAGGGAGAAGAAAGATTCTTGTATGTATCTTTTTCCGAAGAGAATGAGGCTTTATAATGCCTTTCAGGTGCAATCACTAGAATTTACAGGTGTTTCATTTGCCACTGAGAAACAAGGATTCGTGAAAATAAATCTGTATTTTAAATAAAAATTGCTTAAACTCTCTTAGGTATTTGAACACTATTGGATCTTCACATGGTAACTTCAATCACTGTCAACACGGTAAGTAAATACCCAGATACATCTTCTAAGTGCTTCCATGGTGCTCTGTTGGTCATTTCTATGACATTAACCTACCACACAGAATTGCTGTCAATACTGAATATGTCCCATAGAATGATACAGCTTTAAAATTGTATCCTAGATGTCTCTGTGATTATTTTGTCTTCATAAAACTAAATGTCTCCTGTTGCAAGTTAATTTTCTGGTAAATGTTTGGATTTGTCACAACTTAAGGTAAGACAAAGAAGTTACTGGGTCTCTGAAGAAATAAGGCCAAAGTGCTTTCCTTAGTTTGATCTTATCTATTAGTATTTATAAAATTGTGTATTTTAATTATGGATACAGGGTATCAGGCTATATATTATAATCTTTTTTCATTTAATCATATTACTAAAATTAATCATCTCTTTTGTTGTATGTAGCTACCATTCATTCACTGATTTCATGTTAGCTGCTGTGTAATATGAACATGCCACAGCTCATTCATTCATCTTTCCATTAATGGGAAACCTAGAGTTATTTATAATATAAATTTGATTTTGAATTATGGCAATTCTTGAGTCACAAAAATTAAAAATTATGTTACTGCAGAGGAAATTCCTGATTCTGCAACCATACATTTGGTGGAGAATTTGAGCTGTCATTTTCATTTTCCAAATGCTTCCGCACATAATGATTATTCACCCTTTTATATTGTACTACTCATTCCTTCTGATTCCTCATGCATTTTCTGGTGTTAACTGCTAGCAGCATTATGTTCCCCAGCATGGAATGCCTTTGCTAGGCCTTATGCCACCACTGCCTCTAAAAGCTTAAATATCTACCTGCTTTTAGCAGATATCTATTCATTACCCTTACCAAGGCAAATGTTGCAAGAAAATAGATGCTACCTTTAATTTAGAAGCAAATCCCTAATTTGCTTCTAAACATTTCTTTATAGACTTTATTATACTTGCATAAAGATGTATCATGATATAATACATAATTTTGGAGTTTTCTCCCCTTGTTTATATACATGTTTCTTCTGAAAGAAGAAATACATCTGATTGGCAAAGCTTAGGGCACGTGCCTGCCATCCTAGCTACATAGAAGCCTAGGAAATTGTTTTAGACAGTTTGGACTACTATAACTATATAATGTTTGTTGACTTAAACAACAAACATTTATTTCTCACAATTCTGAAGGCTGGGAAACCCAAAATCAAGGTTCCACCTGATTCAGTGTCTGGTGAGGCCTCCCTTCTTGATTTGCAGCCTACTGTCCTCTTGCTCTATCCTCACATACTGTGGGGAGAGAGAGAGAGAGAAAGAGACAGAGACAAAGGGAGAGAGAAGGGGAGAGAAAGAGAGAGAGAGAAAGAGAGAGAGAGGCTTCCACATATGAATTTGAGGGGGACACAAACATTCAGTCCATAGCAGAAATTTAGTTATGACAGTACCATTGAGGATGCATAGTTCATTGGTAGAGAATTCTCCCTAGTCATATGAAGTCTTAGGCGTATTAGACCACTATGTTCATCAATATGATTATCTATAATTTCTTTTCTTCCTAAACTTTTCTTTTTCCATCAATTTTCTCTTTCATTATGATTCAGCCACAGAATCTATATAGGCCGGGCACAGTGGTTCATGCCTTTAATTCCCACAGTTTCAGAGGGTGAGGTGGGTGGATCACTTAAGGCCAGGAGTTGGTGACCAGCCTGAGCAACATGGTAAGACCCTGTCTCTACAAAACTAATAATATATTTGTTAAAGAATCTGTTAAAATATTAGTTAATAATTACTAAATTTTGAGATGTAGAAACAAAATGGAACTAAAATGATGAATAACAATAATTCACAAAATGAGATGTTGTAATAAGGATCAAATTATACTCGAGTCATTTATCATAATAAAAGATAATTTTTAAACTGTTTACTGAAGTTATAATTCATGCAAATGCTGAATGAATGACTATGAAATTAGTACTTGTCTGAGGTCATGGCCAAAGCTACACTGTAGCACCCCTTTGCTGTGAATAAAATGTCAGGATGTAAAAGTTTAAGAATTTTATTGAAAAACTAATTATTATTAGCATTGTATTTAATGTGTTATATTTTATATCAATATATTACTATAAGAATTGTGTTGTAATCAAAACTTTACTAGTCAAAATTTCAAAGGTTGATATTATTGTGTATCAATATCATTTACTAGATTTTTCTTCAGTCACTCTACTGCAGAGTTGGGCCAAAAACTGGATGCCCACTTTTAACTTAGATGGACTTCATTGCTTCTAAACATTTCCTTTTCTTCAAAGATTTTATTATACTTGCATACACAAAGATTTATCATGATATAATACAAAATTTTGGAACGTTTCCCCCTTGTGAAAGTTTAATGTGACAAAATAGACATTTTGCTTTTAAATTATTTTGACAAAATGAAAAAAGTTATCATATAGAAATTTTGTTTAAAGACTCAAGGCTAAGATAGAAAATAGTTTTTGAAGGTATTTTTAAATATTCTAGAAATGAAGTATTAAGATGTAATTACAACTTTATTATTCTTCATTTTATTCTAATGTAAATATTTATATTTGTTGAGAATAAAAGTATATGTTCTTCCTATACAGCAATCTAAAGAACTCTTATGTTTATATTAACTTCCTTATATTAAATTCAATTTTAATCTTAATATTACATAAAATGTAAAGTTTTTCACAAATTATTAATTATTGAAGCATTTTATCCCAAAACAGTAAAAATCCATTCATATTTCAATGATTGACAGTATCTTAACAAATAAAGCTCACAAGGAGATTTTCACTCTATGTTTAATAGCTAAAATTCTTATTCTTGTACTAAACAATGAGTACTAAAAAATAAATAAATAAATAAAATAAGACAACCATACTATTCAGATAATAAAAGTAAACCTGGCCTTTTCTGACCATGGACGCTGATGAGAAAACACTGTTAAATGTCTCTCTTCCCACTGCCATCATATCTAAGTCACAGTCTCCTAAAGAGCCTGAACAACTGCTGAAGCTTTTCGTTGTCATTGGAGGGTTGAGCTTTTTTTTTTTTTTTTTTTTTTTTTTTTGAGACGAGTCTTCTTCTGTCACTCAGGCTGGAGGAGTGCAGTGGCACAATCTGGGCTCGCTGCAACCTCTGCCTCCTAGGTTCAAGTGATTCTCCTGCCTCAACCTCCCGAGTAGCTGGGACTACAGGTGTGCACCACCACGCCCAGCTAATTGTGTGAGTGTGTGTGTTTTTAGTACAGACAGGGTTTTACTATGTTGGCCAGGCTGGCCTCCCAGAGTACTAGGATTACAAGCATGAGCCACTGCACCTGGCCAGGAGGATTGAGCTTTGAAACAACTGATGAGAGCCTGAGGAGCCATTTTGAGCAATAGGGAACGCTCACGGACTGTGCAGTAAGAAAGATCCAAACACCAAGCACTCCAGGGACTTTGGGTTTGTCACATATGCCACTATGGAAAAGGTGGATGCAGCCATCAATGCAAGGCCACCCAAGGTGGATGGAAGAGTTGTGGAACCAAAGAGAGCTGTCTCAAGAGAAGATTCTCAAAGAACAGGTGCCCACTTAACTGTGATAAAGATGTTAAAGAAGACACTGAAGAACATAAACTAAGAGATTATATTGAACAGTATGGAAAAATTGAAGTGATTGAAATCATGACTGACGAGGTAGTGGCAAGAACAGGGGCTTTGCCTTTGTAACTTTTGATGACCATGACTCCATGGATAGGATTGTCATTCAGAAATACCATACTGTGAATGGCCACAACTGTGACTTTAGGAAAGCCCTGTCAAAGCAAAAAATGGTTAGTGCTTCATCCAGCTAAAGAGGTCGAAGTGGTTCTGCAAACTTTGGTGGTGGCATTGGAGGTGGTTTTGGTGAGAATGACAACTTTGGTCATGGAGGAAACTTCAGTGGTTGTGGTGGCTTTGGTGGCAGACGTGGTGGTGGTAGATATGGTGGCAGTGGCAATGGTTATAGAGGATGTGATAATGATGGAAGCAATTTTGGAGGTGGTGGAAGCTACAATGATTTTGGCAATTATAACGATCGGTCTTCAAATTTTGGACCCATAAAGGGAGGAAACTTTGGAGGCAGAAGCTCTGGTCCCTATGGTGGTGGATGCCAATACTTTGCCAAACCATGAAACCAAGGTGGCTATGGCAGTTCCAGTAGCAGCAGGAGCTATGGCAGTGGCAGAAGATTTTAATTACTGCCAGGAAACAAAACTCACCAGGAGAGGAGAGTCAAAGAAGTGACAGGGAAGCTGCAGACTACAACTGATTTGTGAACTCAGCTAAGCCCAGTGGTGGAAGGGCCTAACTGCTACAAAGAAGACATGTATTAGACAAATACTCATGTGTATGGGCAAAAAACTTGAGGACTGTATTTGTGACTAATTGTATAACAGGTTATTTTAGTTTCTGTTCTGAGGAAAGTATATATCATTCCAACAAAGGGTTTTAATGTAGTGGATTTTTTTCCTTTTTTTCTTTTTTTTTTTGGCAACCATGCTGTTGGATGCCAAATGTAATAGTCTAATCACGACACTGAATAAATGTGTCTCTTTAAAAAATGTGCTGTGTAAAGTTAGTCTAGTCTGAAGCTATCTTGGTAGATTTCCCCAACAGTGTGAAGGGAATTCCTTCAGGGTGATGCCATATTCTATTTGAAATTGTATACAACCTGCTTCAGTGGAGAAGCCATTGTCTTCAGTAACCTTGGTGTAGTTGAACTGATAGTTACTGTTGTGACTTGAAGTTCACCATTAAAAGAGTTCACCTGGCCAGGCGCGGTGGCTTTCATTTATAATCCCAGCACTTTAGAAGGCTGAGGCAGGAGAATCGCTTGAACCCAGAAGGCAGAGGTTACAGTGAGGCGAGATGGTGTCATTACACTCCAGCCTGGGTGACAAAGTGAGACTCCACCTCAAAAAAAAAAAAAAAAACAGAACAAAATAGGCTCAAGGATCCCAGAAATAACATGGAAGTAGGTATCTGGCTATTTGACTTTCATTCTGGCCTGGGGATAGGGGGTTCTTTACAGCCTGGGGCAATGAAAGTCTCAGCTCCCTATTTTGCTTTCTTCAAAACGTGCGAGCGCGCGCGCGTGTGTGTGTGCGAGTGTGTGTGTGTTGGAGGTAGAGGGAAAGCACCTTGTTACAGCCTGATGAAAGTCTGGATTCCCCACTTTGCCTTTGCTGTCGTGTGTGAAGGTTTCGACCACAGGTTTTTTTTCCTCTTCCAGCTTCCCAAGAGCAGAAGTCCCTAGAAATGGAGTTTGTAACTCCACTGAATACATAAAATTAGTTTAAAAAATCATAAGTCATAAAACAAAACAAAAATTTTTTAAATATAAAACTTTTAGAAGTAGAGTCAGGCTTCGGCCGGGTGCGATGGCTCATGCCTGTAATCCCAGCACTTTGGGAGACTGAGGGCGGATCACGAGGTCAGGAGATCGAGACCATCCTGGCTAACTCGGTGAACCCCGTCTCCACTAAAAATACAAAAAATTAGCCGGGTCTGGTGGCGGGCGCCTGTAGTACCAGCTACTTCGGAGGCTGAGCCAGAATGGTGTGAACCCGGGAGGCGGAGCTTGCAGTGAGCCAAGATGGTGCCACTGCACTCCAGCCTGGGCAACGCAGCGAGACTCCGTCTAAAAAAAAAAAAAAAAGTAGAGTCAGGCTTTGGTCCAATAACTCATTAAAAGATTATTTTATATTAGGGAAGTGTCCTCAGCCTTCTGTTCATATGCCCTTGCTTATTTTGATTCTATGTATCATGCAGCACAAACATTCACTGCCTTTTCTTTTTTTTTTTTTTTTTTTTTTTGAGACAGACTCTCGCTCTGTAACCCAGGCTGGAGTGCAGTGGTGCGATCTCGGCTCACTGCAACCTCCGCCTCCCAGGTTCAAGCGATTCTCCTGCCTCAGCCTCCTGAGTAGCTGGGATTACAGGCGCCCACCACCACGCCTGGCTAATTTTAGTATTTTTAGTAGAGACAGGGTTTCACCATGTTGGTCAGGCTACTCTTGAACTCCCGACCTCGTGATCCACCCGCCTCGGCCTCCAATAGTGCTGGGGTTACAGGTGTGAGCCACCCCGCTAGCCTAACTTTTCTACCCTTAGGGACACTATGCTGTATTAACTATCTTCACAGCTCTGTAGGTTAAACCCCTTCTGCTTCAATAGCCAGATAATCATTATTGTATGGTTGTCACCCATGTTTTCAACTTAAAAACACATGAATCATCACGCAACCATTTTACAACGTCATCTGCACCATAGAGATTTTTAAAACATATATCTCAAGAACTCATATAAAAACCAGAAATTTTTAGCAATTATATGTCACTTTGTTTCAGAGACTCCTTGAACACTCATACCACTCAAGCCGGGGTCCTCCTTGCCAACTTGGCAATGAGTAATATAGTTGTCAAATCACATTTTACCATCTGCTTTCACAGACCTCTTCTGATACCAGCTGTGAAAGTTTGGGATATCTGGAAAGCAGACACTAAGATGTGTTAGAAGTGCAAGAGGTTATTGACAATAATGCCCATAACAATAAACAAAGAGGAGAAGGAAAGACGAATGCAGGAAGAGCTTTCAGACCATGATGTGGGTCAGGCATGGGCAAAATTAGAGAAGGAAGAAAGTAGGATTCAGTAGAAAAAGCCTGAGGTTTTCGCACAACTCTGAGAAAGTCTTGTCCAGCTTTGGTATAAAGATTGCCCATGGATGAGACCCCAGTCAAGTGGAAATGACCAGACTTTAGCGTACACCCACTATGCTCACCAAGAAGAAAACAACCTCAGTTTGAACACTGTGGAAGATGGTAAAAGTGCTGTAGCTGAAGATGGTAAAAGTGCCTTGGAGGCTGTCAGCTGATAGCATTTCTTGCAACTGAAAACAAGTTCTTCCTTGAAGGAAGATCTGAGCAGTGCACCTCCATGGCCACAGAAATTTTACAATACACATTTAATGAAATTTCAGTATAGATAAAGATTAAACAAATCAATTTACCTAAATGACAAATATAGAACACTATACTCAACTAAAAATATATATATTATTTATTTATTAAAAGATATTGTATTGTGTATATTTGATGTTTACAACATGATGCTATGAAATATATGTAGATAGTAAAATGATTGTTCCAATGAGGCAAATTAACATCTATCATCTCAAACAGTTACATCTTTTTTGGACAAGAGCACCTAAACTCTACTAATTTAACAAAAATCCCTAATTTAATACAATTCAATTCACTAGAGTCCTCATGTTGTACCCTACATTTCCATATTTCTTTTCTCCTCATCCACCCCTGGCAACCACTTTTTAATTCTGTCTGTATGTTTGACCTTCATATATGTATATGTGTTGTGTGTGTGTGTGTGTGTATATATATATATATATATCTCCACCTGTAAGTAAGATCTCACAATATTTTTCTTTCTATGTCTGGTTTATTTCACTGAGCATAATATCCTCCAGGGTCATCCATGTTGTGGCAAATGGCAGGATCTCCTTTTTTAAGGCTGAGTAATATTATACACACACACACACACACACACACACACACACAGATTCTTTATCCATTAATCTATTGACAGACATAGATTGCTTCCATATCTTGGCTGTTGTGAATAGTGCTTCAGTGAATGTGGGAGTGCAGATGTCTTTATGAGGTAGTAATTGTATCTCCTTTGGGTTTATATCCAGGAGAGGAATTGCAGGGCCATATGGTAGTTCTATGTTTAATTTCTTTAGAAACATCCATGGTGTTTTCCATAATGACTGCACAAATCTACATTCTCACCAACAGTATTCTAGGGTTTCCTTTTCTCCACATCCTTGCCAACATTCGTTGTCTCTTGTCTTTTTGATAATAGCCATCCTAACAGGTGTGAAGTAATATCTCATAGTGGTTTTAAATTGCATTTTTCTGATGATTAATGTTGTTGAGGACCTTTGCATATGCATATTGGCCCTTTTATGTCTTCTTTGAAGAAATTGTTCAGATCCTTTGCCCATTTTTCATGAGACTGTAGTGCTACCAGCTGTGCTCAGAAGGTAAGTCTCCTTGACCATTTTTTAATCAGGTTATCTGTTTTTCTGCTATGGAGTTATAACAGTTCTTTATAAATTTTGAATATCAACTCCTTTTTCCCAGTCCGTAAGTTGCCTTTTTTTGTTGTTGATTGTTTTCTTTGCTGTGCAGAAGTTTTGTAGTTTGGTGTGGTCCCATTTATTTATTTTTGCTTTTGTATCCTGGACATTTGGCATGATATCCAAAAAATTATTGCCAAGGCCAATGACAAAGAGCTTTCCCACTGTTTTCTTATGGAAGTTTTGTGTTCAGGTCTTATGTTTAGGTGTTTTGTCCATTTTGAGTTGATTTTTGTGTATAGTAATAAGAGTCTAATTTCATTCGTTTGCATGTGGAAATCCAGTTTTCCAAGCATCATTTATTGGAGATTATTCTTTCCCCCATTGTGTCCTCTTGATGCCCTTGTCAAAAATTAGTTGGCAGTATATGTTTGAGTTTATTTCTGGGATGTCTCTTCTGTTGCATTGGTCTGTTTCTGTTTCTATGCAGGAATGTTTGTGCTGCTATCAGAACAATATGTCTTGATTATTATTTAACTTTATAATATAATTTTAAAGCAGGGAATGTGTTGCCTCCAACTTTGTTTTTCTTTCACGGTATTGCTATGGCTATTGGGGGGGGGGTGGTGTGTGTGTGATTCCATATGAATTTTAGGATTTTTTTTCTACTTCTGTGAAGAATGTCCCTTTGGAGTTTTGATAAGGACTGTACTGAATTTGTATATTGCTTTGGATGGCATGGACATTTTAACAGTATTAATTATTCCAATTCATGAACATTGGATATCTTTCCATTGATTTATGTTGTCTTTAATTTCTTTCAACATTTTATAGTTTTCAGTGTAAAAATCTTTCACCTCCTTGGTCAAATTTATTCCTAAGTATTTTATTTTTGATGCTATCATAAATGAGATTGTTTTCTTGATTTGTTTTGCAGTTAGGTCATTATTTTCGTATAGAAATGCTACTATTTTTATATGTTGATTTACATATTATTTTTAAATACCGTTGGTGGACCCTAATGCAAGTCTTTTAAAATATACAAGGATTGAAATGACACAGAATATATTCTGTGAGTCCAGCATAATAAAAATAAAATTAATTTCAGAAATAAAATGGAAAACCCCCAAATGTTACTAAATGAAAAAACACTCATCCAAAGCCATAGCTTAAAGAAATCACATTTAGTTAAAATGAATGATAATCAAAATAAGATATATAAAAATTTGTATAATGCAGCTGAACTGTGCCCATAGTCTAATTTATAGTTCTACTTGCATATATTAGAATAAAGACGTTTTAATATTTGATGTTAAAGCTTTTTTCTCAGTAATTTAGAGGAAAACAGCAAATTAAAATATTAGAAGCAAGATTATAAAAAGAACACACACAGAAAAAAAATAAACAGAGAACATCAACAAATCAAAAAATAGGCATTTAGGGAGGATTGACAAAATTATTGTTCTAAATCAAGGATTGTTCAATAAAAGGAAGAGAAAACAGAGAATACTAATACCGGGAATAAATATAGGATAACATTACATTTTAGTATATGGACATCAAGAATATACTAAGAATACAGTATGAACAATGTTTTGTAAATAGATTTGACAATTTAGGACAGATTCCCTTGAAGAGATGATTTACCAAAACTGACAGAATAAGAAATTAAGACGTTGAGTTTACTCCTCAGCTCTCTTCCTTCTAACTGGAAACCACACTGAGTAAATTCTACTATTTGTTTCCCAGAATCGTTTGTGAAGCTCAGGTAAGCATTCAAGGGGCGTTTAAATAAGTGGGAACTTAAAAAAGAAAAAAAAAATGGTAGTAAAAATGTACCTTTGATTTGAGATGCAGGGGGAGTTGTTTACTGGAGGTCAAAGGGGGAGTTGTCAAGGGGAAAAGATGAAGTTTCTTAGAGGCAATACCAGGCTCTCAAACTGGCAATAAGTGGATTTCTAGTGTATCCTCTTAATGCACTGGGCTACGACTGAAATACTAGTGTATTTCCTCTCAGTAAATAGAAGTGCATCTCATTCCTTTTATCAATTGCAGAAGCTTCCATTACGTGAATCTTCCAAAATTTATTTTAAAAGTCAAACATCAATGGCCATTTGAGGTTGTTCAAATCATCACTGTAACCCAAAATTCTGCAGCAGATGTTAGAGCGTGTCGCAATTGTTGCGGGTATCTCCTGGAACACCATCAGAAGCGGACGGAGCAGGAAGCTTGGTCTCTGGGAATGCCTTCTGCGTAGTCTCCTTCCATCAAAACATCAGAATAAGGGGTCCTCCCAGGTCCGAGGATAAAGTGTTACTTGTCAGTTTGCCACAACAGCATGATAGTCATCTAACTGATGTCAAAAAATAAGAAACATTGAGAGCGAATTCACTTTTTAGCAGAAAATTTGACCTTTCCAAGGGAGCTAAAGTTCAGTAAGGTGACTTATGCTAATGAGCAAAGGATCCTTCACGTAGTCGTGGCCGAGTGGTTAAGGCGATGGACTAGAAATCCATTGGGGTTTCCCCGCGCAGGTTCGAATCCTGCCGACTACGGTCCGTTCCTTGTTGGAAAAGGAGTCTACTGACACCTTGCCAGGTTGAAAGTCTGTCATTGGCTCTCAAGAAGAAGCTTGCTTGTTCCAACCTATAGGCTTTTCCTCTTTATAGGGACCCACTAAAAATACTCCATGTCTTTGAAACAATGAGGAAAAGTCATACAAAAAAATACTTCTATCACAGCCTTATTGATGTTTTCCTTTGCCCTAAGAAGAGCTCAGGGTGATGTTTTTCTGTTTCCTGCAACAGATGCCCCATTTTGAAGATAGCTTTCCTTAGAGAAAAAAATTGCTAGGAGTGTTTGTGTCTCACAGAATTGTCCCCTTATTAGGGATCTTCTCCAGTCAAGCAAACGCCCTGGTTTAACGTAGAAAAGGAAATTCCAGGAAATCCATGATCAAATACAGGTGAAAGCAACCCACAGGCATGGTCACCAAGATGAGAATCTATATTGGGCATTTATAAGCAAACCACTACATAATAAAAGATAATTGAGTAAAGCAATTTTTTTTCATAACCCAATTTTTAAAAAATCAACGATGTCAAGTGGAGTGGCCTGTCCTGGGGTCCAGGACAGTGGTGAAGCAAGAGCGACTAAAACCGAGATGAAGTTGTGATTATATCCTGAGCACAGAAAGAGCCCCAGCTCAGATGCAGAATCTCATTGTGATGAACAACTATGCGTTAATGTATTGACCAAAAGAATGTTGACCACAGTTGAGTACCTTCCTAGGAATTCCTAGGGGAATCCATGCATCACTGCCTTGGCAGCTTAAGTGGAGCAGCTTGTCCTCACCTCTCTTCTTCTAATCTTCAAAGAGTTGTCGTGATTTATTTTACCTCATCCAAGAATGATTCTAATATATTTTCATAAACAGAGTGCCGGCCCTGTTGATAAAATGCCAGATCCTTTCTTCTTTTATGTGTCTCTTTAGAGCATTGCATTTCAAAATTAGTGAGGCAGTGACAGTAAACTGCTGCAAATGCTCTGCTGAGCAGTGCAGGCAGGAAGAACAAGACTTGTCTTAGTGTACGGAGATTCAGATTTCCAGAGATGGAGACTGATCGGTTCTCCTACCCTCTCCCACATCCAGCATGCAGGTTGCTTTGATTCGGAAAAACAATCTAATAGAATTCTAGAATGTGAAAGCTAATGAAATGCTACAGCCCTTTTGTGGAAACAATTCCTAATAGTACAGTTAAGTATTCCATCTGACATGTAGGTACAGAAATTAAAAATGTAAATTTGTTCAAAAAGATATCTTAGATGGGCGGGCACAGTGGCTCATGCCTGTAATCTCAGCACTTTCGGAGGCCGAGGCAGGCGGATCACCTGCAGTCAGGAGTTCGAAACCAGCTTGACCAACATGGTGAAACCTCGTCTCTGCTAAAAACACAAAAATTAGCTGGGCGCGATGACGTGGGCCTGTAATCTCAGCAAGACAGGAGGGTGAGGCAGGAGAATCGCTTGAACCCCAGAGATGGAGGTTACAGTGAGCCGAGATCGCACCACTGCACTCCAGCCTGGGCAACAAAGCGAGACGCCCGTCTTAACAATGACAACAACAACAAAAACATATCTTAGAGAGAAGTGTTGGTAGCATAAATAGGAGCTTCTCTCCTTCTGGATGCTTTTTTTCTGGACAAGCCCATGCAGACTCAAGTTCAGGTTCTGGGGCTGCAGCAGGGTCTTGAGCAAGGATTGATCTCACAGAATTTTGCCTTGTAGAAGAACAGCATGTGATCTAGTTTCTGAATAATGCCATCGAGTTCTAGAAGGGTTTTTGTTTTGTTTTGTTTTGTTTTTTTCTCTTCCCACCACTAAGGAAGAGGAAAGGTGTCTTATAGACAAGAAAGTAACATGGAAAACGAGACACACTAATGGACAGTGTCATGATCAGCACAGAAAAATAAGAAAACACAGTATGGTGCCTATAGTATATAATACTGTAGTGTATATCTCTTTAAAAAAAAATTTCTTAATTGAAATAGAGATGAGGTCTCCCTGTGTTGCCCAGGCTGGTCTCAAACTTCTGGCCTCAAGGGATCCTTTCACCTTGGCCTCCCCAAGTGCTGTGATTACGGGCATGAGGCACCTTGTCCAGCCACATAGTGTATATTACAAAATAAACAGAAGAGAATGTTCTCACCACAAAGAAATGATAAATGTTTGAGAAGATGGATATGCTAAATACCACGATTTGATCATTATACAATGTATAAATGTAACAAATCATCATGCTGTACTCTGTAGATATGTATAATTATTATGTGTCAATTAAAAACAAGATTAAAAAATAAAAAATACAATGAAACAACTGTTCCCTTCTGTGAATACTTGGCTACTAAAAAATTGTCAATAAATCATGAACATGTAAAATTAATACGTAAATAAATGAAACAGGTACATGTCTACCTAAAGTAAATAACGTTCAAGTCCTTGCCTGACCCATGCTGCTAAGGGTATTGTCAAACTGATTTTTATTTTTTTCTTTCCTATTTTACTATATTTTGAGAACAAACAGTACCACTTTAGGGATCTAGTTCTTTAAGCTGCCTTTTCACTGCTCCATCTTCAGAGCTCACAGAATAATGGAAGACACTCTGCGGTTTTATTTGTCTTCCACCTCAACTGTGGACTCCCTCACTGCTTGCTTAATTTTCACTAGAGGGGCTCATGAATCAGATCATGGCTTCACATGTCATTTCCTCAACTGTCAGGTTGTTCCTGCCTTTTCTTTTCTTTTCTTTTTCTTTTTTTTATTTTTTATTTTTTGAGACAGAGTGTTGCTCTGTTGCCAGGCTGGAGTGCAGTGGTGCAATCTCGGCTCACTGCAACCTCTGCCTCCCAGGTTCAAGTGATTCTCCTTGTCTCAGCCTCCTGAGTACCTGGGACTACAGGTGCGCACCACCACACCCATCTAATTTTTGTATTTTTAGTAGAGACGGGGATTCACCATGTTGGCCAGGATGGTCTTGATTTCTTGACCTTGTGATCCTCCCGCCTCGGCCTCTCAAAGTGCTGGGATTACCGTGTTCCTGCTTTTGAGTGTGATGATGTCAAGATAGAAGGACATCACCCTTAAAGGGAAAGCATTAGAGAAAGAGTCATGGAAAACACAAGAGTTTAAAATACTATTCTCATATTTCAGGCTTTATGGAGAGTTTTTTTCTAAAAGAGTTTGAAACTTACTTGGGAATACTGTTCTGTGATCTGAACTGCTGGGCAGCTCCTACAGGGTCCTTCCAAGCTCTGCTGCAAAAAATGCTTTCCTTGCTACCAAGAAGAATAGGAGATACACCAAGAACTGATCATTATTGTACCATCAATGGCAAAGAAAAGGCAGGAGAGAGTAGCAATCCCAGATTATTAGCCTAAAGGGCTGTGGGGAGAAGCAAATGACCTTTACTAGAGTAAAGAATCACAGGTCTCAGAATTTGACCCTACCCAGCTGGACTCCAGTGCATGCCATAGCCATGATGCAAAGACGGTTTTATTGCATTGTAAATTTTCAACTGTTAAAGAAGGCATTTCCAAGTGTTCAACTGTCTGTGACTGCTTGGAAAAAACCTATGCTGCATAAAGAACTTCATACTATGTGATTCGATGGATAGTGGTCACTGGTTTAACAGAAGAAAATGTCACTGTCTTCCCTCCCCTACCCCACTTCTTGACCTTCACCCTCACACCCCAGGGAAAGCCCATACATTCCTTCAGAGCACCTTGGCCCACTTGCCTACTTGGAGGCAGACAGTAGAAAGAGGATGTTCTGGTAAGTGGGATTTTTTTTTAAGCTGATATTAAAGAAAGGAGTTTAATCATTCTTACCCACAGTCTGAAAGATAAAAACATATAAAGATCAATTTTAACATTAGTTTTAGGTTACAGTGAATTTTAAATTTAATTCTATCTGACGTACTTACAATGATCACCTTCTATACAGGATAGGCTCTGGACTGTCTGCAATCGATATATAAATAGGTTTGATCTAGCAAATCAAGAAAACATTATTCTACATAAATACGGACCAAGAATGTAGAGAAGGAAAAGAATTTCTCCAATAGAAATTTAAAAACCAGAGCTTGCAGCATGAGGAGTACAATTTTATCTCCTTCAGTAATTGAACTGCCTTCTCACACCCAGTAATAGCCAGTGGCCCTGTGGGCAGCCACTTGACTGGCTTAGAGCTGTTCTAACAGAGAATATAACTTAGAAGGAGGATGGAGAATGAGATGAGTAAGAATTTGAACTGAAACAATCAGCAGATTGAAGTAAGGCAATATACTAAACTAGGTTCTTACTGTGAGCTAAACATTCAGTTAGGAGCTCTGAGAAGGTCATTCTTTCTATAAATAGTAGAAAATAGGCTGAACTCCGTGGCTCATGCATATAATCCCAGTAGTTTGGGAGGCTGAGGTGGGTGGATGACCTGAGGTCAGGAGTTCGAGAGCAGCCTGGCCTACATGGTGAAACTCCATCTCTACTAAAAATACAAAACATTAGCCAGACGTGGTGGTGGGCACCTGTAATCCCAGCTACTCGGGAAGCTGAGGCAGAAGAATCGCTTGAACCCAGGAGATGGAGGTTGCAGTGAGCCCAGATCGTGCCGTTGCACTCCAGTCTGGTGACAAGGCGAAACTCTGTATCAAAAAAAAAAAAAAAAAAAAGTAGAAAATATTAAATTTTTATGGTGGGCCAGGTGTTGTGCTCAGTGCTATAGACACAAAGGTAAACAAAACACAAGCACAGTTGCTGACCTCATGGTGATTGATGTCTATTAGGAGGAATATTCTACAAATATAAACAAGCCCATACAGGGAGAGTTTAAGAAAACTACTTGTGGCCAGCAGCATAATGGCACAAAGAGGGTGGAATACTCAAATAAAAATGAATACTACAATTTCCAGGTGGATGAGCACTGGAAAGTTTGATTGGGGAAAAGTGTGAGTCTACCATTTCTCGGGTACAAGATTTATGCTTGTGGGCCTTGATCATTAAAGGAGAATGATTAATTCTGGAGGGCAACAACATGAAAGAAAAGGGAAAGATTAAGTTTGGCAATGAGATTAGCAGCATGGCTCAGATAAAGGATGGAAAGTCACGTGCTTTAGGTATGCATGTGCCTGCATTGGTCTGTGAATATCAAAAATATACTTGGACCATGGCACTGAGCACAGCAATTTCCAATAATGCTTTTCACCTTGGTAGAGTAGTGGATATAACTTTTTCACTGGGGAAACAGATGTTTGGACTGTCTCAGAGAATTCTGTAACAATTAGAGACACCTGTCTCTCATATATGTATTTTAGGCATTTCCCAAAACAACAGCAAGCAGTTGGCAATTCTCTTTTCCACTTCATGGTCATGAAGTTATTAGGAAAGAGATTTTTAAATTCTTAAAAATTCCAAGGCACAGCCAGATAAGGTACTATATTTCTCTATAGTTCCAGCTTCTTGGGAGGCTGAGGCAAGAAGATCACTTGAGCTCAGGAGTTGGAGGCCAGCCTGGGCAAAATAGAGAGACTCCTGTCTTTTTAAAAAGAAAAATAAAAAGTCCAAGCCAAATAGAAAAAAAGGTGTGAACTCTCTCACTTTACATGCCCCCAATACAAAACAATTGGAGAAATCGTTATCAAGAAGTTCACAGAAACTGTGGATGACCATGGATGCTGAGCAGGGAGTCACCTGCCTTTTGAATTTCCTTCCATGTCAAGCAATCGAATTTAACTAAAAGGTTCAAAATCACCAAACATGATCTTAAGCATGAAGCTGCTTTAAAAATATTACCTTTGAGGCTGGGTGCAGTGGCTCATGCTTGTAATCCCAGCACTTTGGTTAGGCCGAGGCAGGTGGATCACATGAGGTCAGGAGTTCAAGACCAGCCTGGCCAACATGGTGAAAGTCCGTCTCTACTAAAACTACAAAAATTAGCCAGGCATGGTGGCATGGAGCATCTGTAATCCCAGCTACTTGGGAGGCTGAGGCAGGAGAATCACTTGAACCCAGGAGGCTGGAGGCTAGAGGTTGCAGTGAGCAGAGATGGTGCTACTACACTCCAGCCTGGGCAAAAGAGCAAGACATCATCTCAAAAAAAAAAAAAAAAAAAATTGGATTAAAAAAAATCACCTTTGAATTGTGGCCATATGATTCATTAATCTCGGCCTTTTAAATTAGGAGGCCAAAAGTACACACACACCCAAAGCTGAGATCCTAGTCAAACCAGTTCTTTGAGTTTCTCTCTCTTTTCTGAGAGAGCTTATGGATGTTGGTTCCTCACATTACCCTTTGGGACATTAGAATGACACATATATAGGTCCAGCAGAAGGGAATAAAACCTGGCTGGTTAAGGGATGATTAAAACCTCTACTTAAATTCCTTTTCAACCCTTACTGTGAGACCTCCACTCAGAAGAAGCCCTCAATTTAGGATATTTTTCCTTTCTTGTTGAGAAAAGAAGCAAAAGGGAGACAGAAGCAAAGTAATGCTCTTTTTCTTAACACTTTATGAGTATTCTGAATTCTGTGTAAATTTAAGCCCAGATTTTTTCACTGAATGTTATCTTGTTTATTGTGCCACTGGAAGGTGATACTTGCCATTGCCAATTTATAAATATTTCATAAGCAGCATTTTATTTAGAATTTCTTGTTGCTTTGGAAAACAAAAAGATACAGGGAAAAAATAAGCTTCTAAACTGTACGAGGTAAAATTTAGGAACTCCTAAAATATATAAGGTAAAAATTAAAAACAAAACAAAAAAAAAAAGCCAGGCGCGGTGGCTCACACCTGTAATCTCAGCACTTCGGGAGTCCGAGGCGGGTGGATCACAAGGTCAGGAGATCGAGACCATCCTAACAAGGTGGGCTAAGACGGTGACACCCCGTCTCTACTAAAAACACAAAATATTAGCCAGGCGTGCTGGCAGGCGCCTGTAGTCCCAGCTACTCGGGAGGTTGAGGCAGGAGAATGGCCAGAACCCGGGAGGTGGAGCTTGCAGCCAGCGGAGATCGCTCCACTGCCCTCCAGCCTGGGCGACAGAGCCAGACTCTGTCGAAAGAAAGAAAAGTCGCAATCATACTTAGAAATTTTAACACAATATATATCCCTCAGAAACTAATTAAAAAGCAGAAGAGGGAAGGAAAACAGTAAAGACGTAAAAAATTTAAACACAACTATTCCTGAATTTTACCTAACTTACATATGAAGAACACTACACACTTCAACTTTTTTCTTTTTTTTAACTCTGTTGCCCAGGCTGGAGTGTAGTGGTGGGATCATTGCTCACTGCAGCCTCGACCTCCCCGGGCTCAGTGATCCTCCCACCTCAGCCTCCGGAGTAGCTGGGAACACAGGCGCCTGCCACCATACCCGGCTAAATTTTTTGTAAAGACTGGTTTTCACTACGTTGCCCAGGCTGCTCTGGAACTCCTGGGCTCAAGTCACCCGCCCGCCCCAGCCTCCCAAAGTGTTGGAATTATAGGGATGAGCCACCGCTCTTAGTGGCATCTCAACTTCTGAAGACAAATTTCTTTTTGAAGTATACATGGAACTAAACAAACAAACAAACAAACAAAAACAAAAACAACAACAAAAAAAACCCTTTTGCCTTGCCGGTTTTAAAGTAAGTTTCCAAAATTCGAACAGTCTAAGAGATAAAACTAGGGTCTAGCCACAGTACAGTTTGCTAGACATTAATTAGAAATCGAAAATTGTGTTATGTTTAGAAGTTAAAAAGTGTGCGTATGGCCGGGTGCGGTGGCCCACGCCTGTAATTCCAGCTCTTTGGGAGGCCGAGGCAGGAGGATCACCTGAGGTTGGGAGTTCAAGACCAGCCTGACCAACATGGAGAAACCCCGTTTCTACTAAAAATACAAAATTCGCAGGATGTGTTGGCGCAAGCCTGTAATCCCAGCTACTTCGTAGGCTGAGGCAGGAGAATCGCTTGAACTCGGGGGCAAAGGTTGCGGGGAGCCGAGATCGCACCATTGCGCTCCAGTCTGGGCAAGAAGAGCGAAACTCCGTCTCAAAAAAAAAAAAAAAAAAAGAAAAAGAAAAAAGAAAAAGAAAAAGAAAAGAAGAGAAAGAAAAAAAAATGTGCATATGGTTCCAAGAAGATATGTAAATGGTAATTAAAACATATTCAGAAGAATGACATTGAAAATAATACTTATGAAATATGTTTCATGCAGTCCAAAATGCACTTGGATGCTTAAACTCTTAAATACATAATTAAGAATAAAATAAAAGCTGAACATCAATAATCTGAGATCCATTGGAAGAAATTAGAAATTAGCAAATTTTACCCAAAGAAATCTTAGGGAAGGAAATGAAGAAGAAAATAGCTGATTTAATGCAACGAAATAGAAACATAAGATGGAAATAAGCAAAAAAAAAAAAAAAGTCAAAATTTTGTTTAAAAAAAAAAACTAATAAAATTGCAAGATCCTTGGATAAACTGATTGAGTTTATCCAATAAGGCACAAATAACTGATCTCAGATATAGAAAAAGGAGAATGGCAGGTCTAACAAATAAAAAAGAAGATGCAGCAAGGCAAGAAGTGAGGATGAGCTCCACCAAGCTTCCAAGGGAGTGATAGAATTCCCCTAGGAATTCCTTAAAAATTACTCAACTGTGGCTAGCATTCCTTTGACCAATGCATTATTTAACCCATAGTTGTTAATCACACAATGTGATTCTGCACCTGAGGTGATTATCCTTCCGTGCTCTAAATATAGTCACACATCACTTTCTTTTCAGTTCCACTTGCCTCATTATCGTCCTGGACACCTGGACAAGCCAGTCTGGCTTGAAGTCGTCAATTCGTTTTTACATGATTTCAAGGAAAATTGCTTTACTTAATATATTTAATTGTTTAGTTGTTTGCTTAATAATGCCCAAGTTATTCCCATCTTGGCGACCATATCTGAGTCTTTGCTTTCACTTGTATTTGATCCTGGATTTCCTGGAATTTCCTTTTCGGTATGAATGAGAATATTTACTTGACTGAAGTAGATCCCTAACAAGGGAACAATTCTGTGAGACACAAACACTCCTAGCAACATTTTTAAAGGAAAGCTGCCTTCAAAACAGGGCATCGATTGCAGGAAACACGATAGCATCACCTTGGCTCTTCTTGGGGGTAAAACACCAGTAAGACTCTGGTCGAATTAACTTTTTTTTTTTTTTCAAATAAGTACACATTTTCCTCATTGTTTCAGGAAGGTGGCAGAATATTTTTAGTGGGCATATAAAGAGAAAAAGTCTGATCAGGCTTCTTCCTGGAAGATAAAGTCAGGATATCCCATCTGATAAGGTGTTACATCCCCTTTGCAAAGGGAAACGTTATCGTAGTCGGCAGGATTCGAACCTGCGCGGGGAAACCCCAATGGATTTCTAGTCCATCGCCTTAACCACTCGGCCACGACTACATAAAGAACCCTTTGCTCATTAGCATAAATCACTGTACTGAACTATAGCTCTCTTGGAAAGGTCAAATTCTCTGCCAGAAATTGTATTTGCTGTCAATGTTTCTTATTCTTTGGCATTAGTTAGATGATTATCATGCTGTTGTTTCAAACTGACAAGTAACACTTTATCCTTGGACCTGGGAGGACCCCTTCTTCTGACGTTCTGATGGAAGGAGACGAAGCAGGATGCATTTCCAGAGATCAAGCTTCCTGCTCCTTCAGGAGATGGGGATGCAGGAGACACCCGCAACAACAGGGACACACTCTAACATTCGCTGCAAATCTTTGACTTATAGTGACGATTTGAACAACCTCAAATGGCCATCGATGTTTGATGTTTAAAATAAATTTTGGAAAATCCATAGAATGGAAGCTTCTGCAAGTGATAAAAGGAATGAGATGCGCTTCTATAATGCTGATATGATATGTACCCCAGGATATTCTTTTAGCAAAATCACGTTAGTCACTAACATGTATATAAGACCTCACATTTTGCAAAATACTCTCATTTTATATCTGGCCTCATTTAGTCTTTACATCACAAATAAGGAAATGAGGGGCTAAAGTAAGTATGCAAACCTACACAGCACCTGAGAATTAGATTTAGATCAGTAACCTAGGCATCTTAGATGATGTTCACTGCTCTTTGCTCATGGACTCTATTTGTGCCTTCAGCATTATTTCTAAGTGCTCTACAGAAGCAATATCAACAAGATTTTAAACATGTTTCTCAGGTATCCATTTGTGAAACTAAACCGGTAAGCAGTGTATGCCAACAGTAAGCCTTAAAAGGGCGAGGCAATTGCCATCATCCAATATTTGTCAGTAAGCCAAACTGTAATTTCTCTATGTACCAGGATGTTACCTTTTAAGGAAGAGTACTCCACAAATATGAAATATGCAACGGGGGAAAAATTAGCTGATCCTGGTGTTAACCATTTTGTACTATCTGAAGCAAGAATCAACCTTATTAATTTAGCTAGATTTATCCTGACATTTATGTGTTTCCGTCTTTTTGCGTTTTTCCATGCTGGACTCTCCCTAAGATTTTTGGAAACCTGGGTTCTGAATTCTTCCCTTTCCCTGGGCTCGAGTGGCTGGAGGCTTTGGCTCTTAGAAATGGTCTCGCGTCCTTCACCAGAACTTACGGGAATCATATTTGGCTGAAGAGTAGGAGACCTCTCCAGAGTCATCTTTTCCAGTTAGGATAGAAACGAAGCCCCTCCTCACCTCGCAAGCCCGCGCCAGTCTGATTTTAGCCGTTCCTTTGGAAGAGCAAGTCAGTTGAACGACATCGAAGAGACTCCTGATTTAGATTTTAACTGTACGTAAACGCAGATGACTCCCCACTCTCATGCCTTCCCTTATTTCCCGTTGCTTCTCCCACTGGCATTAACAGGCTTGAGGTTGCTCGGACTCTCAATTCAATACTCCCTTTCTGCGGGTTCGTGAGAATTAGATGTGAACGTGGTGTCCGCGGATATCAGCGACAGTGGGCAAGCTCCAGCGCCCAGGAACTTTGAGTTGCTTGTCTAGGAGTCCTGTATTAAATTGAAACACTAAGTACAATATTCTGGTTCTTGATGTGCTCTGAACGAGCTCTTTCACTCGTGAGGAGAGACCTGGACAAGACTGTGAAGACTAACTGCTTCCCAGCGCTCCACGCATCCATTATGAGTTCACCGCAGGATTTTACCTGCAAAAATTTTGCCTAGATTAAGTCATGCTTACTGCCTCTTACTTTTGTCAGTGAACATTACGTCACAAACATTTTCCCAGAACTATTACAGTCTTCCAGCATGTCGTTTCTAGTGGCTTGGTAATGATCTATTACGCAGATGGAGCAACAATAATAATAAAGAACTCCCATTTTAATATCTATTTTTCACTATCACAATTAGAAATAAAAATAAAGGTTCCTGTGTAGTATATGTTTTCCTTTGGTTAAGCTTATTTCCTAGCTGGGTACAGTGGTTCACGCCTGTAATTCCAGAACTTTGGGAGGCGGAGATGGAAGTATGGCTTGAGACCAGGGGTTTGAACCAGGAGTTTAAGACCAGGCTGATCAACATAGCGAGGCGCCCCATTTCTATTTATAAAATATAAAACAAACAAACAAACAAATAAAAAGGTTATTTCTCTAGGAGAGTGCTTCTGAAAACTTCAGTGGGCATCAGAACCACCAGGATGGCTTGGGGTTTTTTTATTTTTATTTTTTTATTTTTATTTTTGAGACAGTCTTGCTCTGTCTCCCAAGCTAGAGTGCAGTGGTGCGATCTTGGCTCACTGCAACCTCCGCCTTCTAGGTTCAAGAGATTCTCCTACCTCAGCCTCCCTCGTAGCTGGGACTACAGGAGCGTGCCATCAAGCCCGGCTAATTTTTTGTATTTTTGGTAGAGACAGGGTTTCATCGTGTTAGCCAGGGTGGTCTCAATCTGCTGACCTCATGATCCACCTGCCTCAGCCTCCCAAAGTGCTGGGATTACAGGCATGAGCCTCCGCGCCCGGCAGGATGGCTTGTTAAAACAGATTGCTAGACACCCTCCTCCTCCCCTGCGCCCCGCCCCCCTCACCCCCCCAACCTCCCCCCCGCCCACACACACACGCACCACACCACTCTAGTTTCTGATTCTGAGATCTGAGTTCAAGCCCAAGAATATGCATTTCTCCTAAGTTCCCAGGTGGTGCACAGGCTGCTGGGCGAGGACAACACTTTGCGAAGACTGCACAGGGACAAAGAATTTGAAAATAAATTTGCTGTGTCAAAGGTTACAAACCGTTTTTAGCAAGTGCCGCAGAAATAAGACCAAATAATATTTGCAAGACTACAACGAAGGGAACACATTTCTTACTATTTTAGAGGGAAAAACAAATGTGGGCGCGCTTTCACTGTCAGAGACATTGTCGGCCTCGGTCATAGAGATCACTTTCCCTGGAATTCGTAGACTTTCCCCCTGACTTTTGTCTAAAAAGAAATCTGATTTAAGTTTACCCTTATTATCCCACTCTGACAATACTGTAGTATCTGAAGCAAGAATCAACCTTATTAATTTAGCTAGATTTATCCTGACATTTACGTGTTTTCATCTTTTTGCGTTTTTCTGTGCTGGACTCTCCTTAAGATTTTTGGAAACCTGTGTTCTGAGTTCTTCCTTTTCCCTGGGCTCGGGTGGCTGAAGGCTTTGGCTCTTGGGAATGGTCTCGCATCCTTCACCAGACTGACGGGAATTACATTTACCTGAAGAGTCAGAGACCTCTCTAGAGTCATCTTTTCCAGTTAGGACAGAAACGAGCCCCCTCCTCAGCTCGCACGCCCGCGCCAGTCCGGTTTTAGCCGTTCTTTCGGAAGAGTAAGTCAGTTGAATGTTATCGAAGAGGCTCCTGATTTCGATTTTAACTGTACATAAACGCAGATGACCCCCCACTCTCGTGCCTTCCCTCATTTCTCGTTGCTTCTCCCATTGACATTGAGAGGCTTGAGGTTGCTTGGACTCTCAATTCAATACTCCTTTTTGCTGGTTCGTGAGAATTAGGTGTGAACGTGGTGTCCGCGGATTTCAGCGGCTAGTGGGCAAGTTCCAGCGCCCAGGCACTTTGAGTCTTTTGTCTAGGAGTCCTGTATTGAATTGCAATCCTAGGCACTAAGTTCTGGTTATTGATGTGCTCTAAATGAGCCCTTTCATTCGTGAGCAGAGGCCTTGACGAGACTGAAGACCAACTGCTTCCGAGCGCTCCACGCATCCATTATAAGTTCATCATAGCCGTCAACTAAGACATAGGCTGGTAGTCGTGGCCGAGTGGTTAAGGCGATGGACTTGAAATCCATTGGGGTTTCCCCGCGCAGGTTCGAATCCTGCCGACTACGGTTTTACCAGGTACAGTTACCACCTTTCCTTAGGTTTCCTCAGCTAAATTAATCAAAACTTATCCAAATTCCTGTGCTCCATTTGCTGCTCTCCTAGGCAATCCTCCCACTGCATATTCAAATGATATCCTCTTTACTCAGTGAATGGAGACTACCTTATGTTGCAGTTACTTCAAAACTGGTATAAATCCCTCTGATCACAGCCAGCAAGACTTCAGCTTGTCCTGTACTAAATAGCATCTTTGTATCCTTATAACTACTGTCAACTCAAAAGAAGTCAGGATTCACAAAAAGCTTTACCACTAACAGGTAATTTTCATTAAATACTTAGTACGTTCCAAGACATGAGTTAAGCACCAACAGCATATTTTCATCTGCATTTTACAGATGAAGAAACCACCCAAAGTTACACAATGAAATGGTATTTTAACTGAGGACTTCCAGATGGGGTTGTGAATTCAAGTTCTATAAATTCCACTGGGGGCATCCCCCAAATTATCAGGTTGTTAGCAGATTCAAAGTTAGATTTATTAGTACCCAAAAGGGATAAATAGTAAGTCCTATTTTTCAAGTACTTACTACACATCACCATCAAGGTCTTTACATGGTTTGTAATTTGTAAACCCTCACAACATAGTCATTATACAGACTGGAAGGTCCACAGGCATATATATGTGGCCAAGGTCTCACAGTGAGACGGCGGTAAGTTAGAACTTGAGTATCGCTTGATTTTGACTCCAAGACCACGGCACCCAACAGGGGTCTCAGTCTTCTACCTGTACCAGCAATTACCACCACCACCACCACCACCACCACCACCACCACCACCTATCTCTAACATTCAGAGTTAGTTCACTGTTCTGACATCATTCTATTTCTGTTGGTAATGAGGCCACAAAGTGGTATGATTTTAGCCGTTGGGTTTAGCCTGGGGTGGGATATTGCTGCCCATGGGGTGTTTGACGCTTGAGTTATCTTTGATGTAGGGCATACCGCTCATCAGTCCACGGGAGTTTGTCTGTTTTTGAGCAGGGTGTTTCTTAACAGTTTATAAAGAGCTTGCCAACACATTAGACCATTTAAGCTACTGAACACTGGAGCTTGATAGCAAAGAATACTTTTTCAACCAACAGGATTTGAATGCACAGTACAAGGCTGGTTTGAGAGAAAGTTAAAGACTATCTTGGCCGGAGAGATGGAAAGAAATTGTAGTTATGCTACATATATTAGAAGTAAGTGAGGTAAAAACAACGACAAAAAAAAAAAAAAAGAAAGAAAAGAAAAGCAACACTACAAAGCAAAGAAATACAAAGTTGCCCAAATTTTGCATTCGTAGTAATTAAAATCTCAGCTCTCCTGCATAAAGACCCAAGAGCAGATTATTTTTATCAGCACTTCCCACTTCAGAGGACAAAAATGTTTCCGTGGACTTCACAAATTATTGAAAGAAACAATCCGTTCAGGACAGGTGCGATGGCTCACGCCTGTAATCCCAGTACTTTGGGAGATGGAGGCGGAAGGATAGCCTGAGCCCAGGAGGTCTTCGAGACCACCCTGGGCAAAATAGCGAAAACTCTGTCTCCCTCCAAAAAACAAACAAAAACAAACAAACAAAAATTTAGCCGGCTGTGGTGGTGCGCACCTGAAGTCCCAGCTACCTGGGATCACCTGAGCCTGGGGAGGTCGAGGCTGTAGTGAGCTGTGATCCCGGAAAGTGGATTCTATTCCACCTCCTCACCCAGAGGCAGGTATATTGGGACTTGCCTGGCTTCTTGGCCTTTTGACCAAGATCGAGTGTAATATCGGGAGTTGCAGGAATTCATGGAATATATCAGGCCGAAAATTGATTTTGGTAATTTACATAGAGAACGTTTTCCCTGGGGAAACGAAAGGTAGAGAAAATTTATACATATATCCTTGAGTAGGTTCCACCGAGACTTGATCTCGGATAGTTGGATTCAGAGTCCAGAGTGCTAACCATTACACCATGGAACCCCTCTTGGTACTGTTTACCCAACAATTGCTCATGCTGGGTTACAGGCTTTCTACTGCACGCATTTAATGTATCAAAGCAAAAATCTTTAGTTTATGCCCACTCACAACACCCTTTCAAAGAAAACCCTGGGGGATCTATTTATTTATTTTTGCCTATTAAATTGATCCACGAAGTCTCCCTTCCCCCAACCCCCAATTAACTCAGAAACTTGGTGGTCCTGAGCCTTGCTTTCTTCATTAAGAAAAATTGAGCGACTTTTATACGTATCGGAACTGGACTGAACTTCTTCTATTGTTTCTGCAATTTAATGCTTAAAAGCTAGGTTAAGTGGGCTCTTATAGTCCCCCATAAAAACGGGGAAATTAAGTCTTGGAGAACTCATGTCTTGGGAAATTAAGTCTTGGAGAACTCGTGTCTTGTCTGCAACTCTGCTCAGTTTCAGACACGGGATATTTTTCTCCACATAGGTGAGTTATCAGGTTTACTGCCTCTAGGAAAACAACTTTTAATATCTTGATTCCAGGAAATTCACAAAATTATTGAAGGTTCCGTGCGATCGACTGAGAATTATTTAAATTTGGCCTTCTCTCTATCATGTAAACTAGTTGTAACAATTAAGAAAAAAAAATTACTCAAGTGAAATTAAGCATAAAGCTGCTAAACAAACATCTCTTCAAATTGAGGCTACGTGATTCACTAACCTCAATATTGTAAATTGGAGGCAAATCTGCACCTACGCATGAAGCTATAATTCTAGTCAAACCAGTTCCCTGTGTCTCTCGGGTCTCGGAGAGGTTATGATGATACAGTTTTGGGAGACTATAGACACAGCCATTTGTAGGACAGGTGGAGTCAGCTAGGTTAGGAACTAGGCTCATTTTAAAGCAGAGATTGATTGGAACCTTTACTGCAGCTTCTACTCAGCATCATCCGGAGTTTCTCATAAGATAAATTGTACTTGAATTATATTTTCATCATTTATTTTGAGGAAGGAAACATGTAAAAGTATGTCTAAATGAAAGTATTTATTTGAAGTCCCAATGGATATTCTAAAGCCTGTATAAATTGAACTCAGATTTTTTTCTCCTAGGCTTTTCTTATTGCAGTTGTTCGCTTAGAGGTAGTGTCTGGTATTTCCAAATTATAGCTGTTACATAAGTCATGCTCTATCCAGAATTTCTGGCTTCTAGGACATAAAGAGATAAAGAGGCCACGCACGGTGGCTCATGCCTGTAATCCCAACACTTTGGGAGGCCAAGGCAGGCGGTTCCAGAGGTCAGGAGTTCGAGACCAGCCTGACCAACATGATGAAACCCCGTCTCTACTAAAAACACAAAAATTAGCTGGGCGTGGTGGCGCACGCCTGTAATCCCAGCTACTCAGGAGGCTGAGGCAGAATTGCTTGGACCCGGGAGGCGGAGGTTGCAGTGAGCCGAGATCATTCCACTGCACTCCAACCTGGGTGAGATAGTGCCACTGCACTCCAGCCTGGGCAACAGAGCGAGACTCCACCTCAAAAAAAAAAAAAAAAAAAAAAGACATGGAGAAAAAAAAAAAAAAATCCCGGAGTTCGTGGAAGTAAAAGGAGCAGACAAAAACCACAATTATAGTGTAATACTTCAGTGTAATATATCTCTCTGAAAAACTAATAAAAACGTAAATGGAAAAATAACTGCAAAGAAAAGTAATGCAGTTCATATAACATACCCATATAGAGAACAGTGCACATATCGACTTCAGGATTCAAACTTTTTTCAGACACACATCAAATTTTCTCAAATTTGACATTTTACCAGACCACGAAGCAATGCTCCAGAAACATAACAGGGTTAGATACATGCTATTATTTCACAGCAATAAAATTGTGCCAGAAATCAAAACAGGAAAATTAAAAATCATATTTATTTGCAAAATGATAAAACACTTCTAAATAATTCATGACTTAAAAAATATCCATCAAAATTAGGACCTATTTTGAAATAAATGATAATAAAAATAGTACATATCAAAATACGTAGTATGTAGCTAGAAATGCATTAAGAAATCCTTAAATACTATAGTATATAAATAAAATAAGATTAGTGATCTAAGCATGTATTACATGAAATTAGTGACCAATCAGTAATTTACTCCCAAGAGAATTATAGAGAAAGAAATAATGAGGCAAAGAGCAGATATTAATGCATTATTAATGCAAAGAGCAGACATTAATACGAAATAGAGATGATCAGCAAAGTCAATAAAGTGGCCATCTTTTTATTTTTTTATTTTTATTGTGATAAAATATACAAAACATAAAAGTTACAACTTCAACCATTTGTACAGTTAAGTGGCATTAAGTATGTTGCATTATTGTGCAACTATCCCCACCATCTATCTCCAGAACTTTTTATATCTTCCCTATACCTGTTAACCAGTAAGTCCCCATTTCTCCTGCATTTTTAGTAACAATAATATCAGGTTTTTGGAAAGAGATTGATAAATTCAGTAAAAAATAATATGAAAGTGAAAAGGACCAAAGTAGCCTAACTCATCTTGAAAAAGGAAAGCAAAATCAGAAGACTTACTTTACCAAACAGAAAGATTGAAAGGTAACGTAATTTTTAAAAACATGACATTGCCCAAAGATAGACAATCACTACACAGAATACAGTCTTTGAATAGATGATAAATATGTAGAAGAAAAAAAAGTGATCAGACGATTATCTACAAGCAAAAAAATTAAATTTACCTTTTTCGCATTATCCACTAAGCCAATTCCAGATTGACTGTAGATCTGAATATGAAAGTAAGCAAACAAAGCTTGTAGAATACAACATCGGGAAACATCTTTAGACTTTGACCCAAGGAAATATTTTCTAGACTTGATGCTAAAAGTGTTAGTCATAAAGGGCAATCCTTCCCATGTAGATCTTCAAGTCCTTCAGTTTTGAGAATTTTTCTTATATTTCTTGATAAAATTATCCTCCATTTTTCCTTTGTCTTGCTGGAACTCCCAGTAATCAGATGATACTGAATCTCTGGAATGGGTTGTTCAATTTTCTTTCCACTACTGTTTTCCATCTTTGATGTTTTCCTACTGTTTTTGAAGTAATTCTAAACTAACTTCCAAATTTTTCATTAAATGTTTTTCCTTTCCTCGCTACTTTATTTCTAGGAGATCTTGTTTTATTATCATAAAAAAAGTATCTCAAGTTCCTATTTCCAGGTGAGATGAAGTGTGTTTTACCATTTTTCTCCTATCAAATAATGCTATAAGTTATGGGCAGAATGCATGAGATAACTATTTGAAGACTCTGACAATAAAAGAGTAAATAAAAGAGTGTAAGGATGGAAAAATAACCAGAATTACCCTGTGTATTCTCCCCAAATTGATTATAGATGTAATGCAATTGCTATCAAAATTCCAGTAGAATTTCTTGGAGACAGAGAAAAGCTGATTCTAAAATTTCTATGGATAGACAAAAGAATTAGAATAGCTAAATCAATTTTGAAAAAATGCAGTGAAAAATCACATTACCTGGTTTTAAGATTTCATACAAACTTCAGTAATCAAGATAGTAAGGTATTGGCAGAAATATAAACATGTATATCTACTGATCAGGACAGAGATTCCAGAAATAAACTTACACAAATATGGCTAATTGGTTTTTGACAAAGGTGCAAATAAAATAAATGAAGAAATTAAAATTGTTCAACAAATAATATTGGGACAATAGGCTATCCATATGCAAAGGAAAGAAGGAAAGCTGAGAAAAGGAGAGAAAGAAATGAAGGAAAAAAAACGTAAGGAAGGCCTGGAAGGAAGAAGTGGAAGGAAAAGTGGAAGGAAGAAAGAAAAGCAATCCTAACATAAATCTCACAATTTATACAAAAATTAACTAAAAATTGATCATACATGCAAATGTAAACATAAAACTATAAAATTGTTAAAAGAAAACATAACAATATCCACATGACCTTGAGTTGGGTGATGAGTTCTTAGATATGGCACTTTCCAAAAGAGAAAAAAGAAATACATTGGACTTAATCAATTTTTAACACATTTGCTCTGCAAAAGAAACCGTTAAGACACTGAAAAAAATAAAGACTGGCAGAAAATATTTGTAAGTCGTGTATCTGATAGAGGAATTGTATATAGAATATAAAAACAATCCTTAAAACTCAACAATAAGAAAACAACGCAATAAAAATTGGGTAAAGGCATAAATACTTTACCAAAGAGAGTATAAGGATGGCAAATAAGCACACAAAAAGATATTTGACATCATTAGCCATTATGAAATACAACTTGTTTTTTTTTTCACAATTGCCCCAAACTGGAAACAAATGTCACACAACACAAATGTCCTTCCATGAGTGCATAAACTGTGGTACATTCGTGCAATGGAATTCTATTCAAGAGGAAAAAGGAATGAAATTTTGATATTTGTAACAACTAGGAAAAATCTTTTATTATTATTACTATTACTATTATTTTTTGTGTGTGTGACGGAGTCTCGCTCTGTCGCCCAGGCTGGAGTGCAGTGGCGCGATCTCGGCTCACTGCAAGCTCCGCCTCCCGGGTTCCCGCCATTCTCCTGCCTCAGCCTCCCGAGTAGCTGGGACTACAGGCGCCAGCCACCACGCCCGGCTAATTTTTTGTATCTTTAGTAGATACGGGGTTTCACCGTGTTAGCCAGGATGGTCTTGATCTCCTGACCTCGTGATCCGCCCGCCTCGGCCTCCCAAAGGGCTGGGATTACAGGCGTGAGCCACTGCTTCCGGCCGACTTGGGTAAATCTCAAGGCATTATGCTAAGTAAAGGAAGCTAATCTCAAAAAGTTGCATACTGTATGATTCCATTTCTACGACATTTTCCAAAAGGCCAAAATGTACAAATGGAAAACGTATTTACGATTGTCAGCTGCTATGTCTGGGATTTGGATGAGACTATAAAGGAACAGTGCTAGGGAGGCTTATGGATTGATAGAACTGATGTGTATCCTGATATGGTAATGACTATGTGTATATACATATAAGTGCTTTTTAAAAGTCAATTTTACTTAATAATTTTTTAAAATACAGATAGCTCCCATTTGTGGCATAGACTATATACACTCCATGGTTTCTCTGAGAAACACTTTCACCAAGCTCTTGAAAGAGCTTACTTTGAGCAGGGTTTGGAGGAAAGAAAACCCGGTGAGACCCTGGAGCACTGCACATTGCCAGTGAAGGAGGATTACTGAGGTTACTAGTTCATTAAGTAAACGAACTAGCGACATTTTGACAGCAAACACATACACCGCCAGGGTAGAATTAGAGAGGGGCGAACGATGATATAAGTACTCCTGTACGTTCCGTCTTACATTAACCAGAGGGGAGAAAGATGATACAAGTGCTCCTGTACTTTTCGTATTACATTAACCTGACCCCATTTTAGGGTAAAATTTCAAACGTAGTCGGCAGGATTCGAACCTGCGCGGGGAGACCCCAATGGATTTCTAGTCCATCGCCTTAACCACTCGGCCACGACTACAGAGATGGCAACCAGACTACAGACATGACAGAACTTTGGAAGAACTAAGATGACCATATCCACCACACAAGCATCTTTATTTCGAACAAACCGGATCAATTCAACAACCAGCTCCCCTGGGGACAAATTTGCCTCCTTGCTGGAGTCCTCGAAACTGAAAACAAATTTACTCACCAAGGAGGTGGAGCCAGGCCTTAATCCTACTTTTAAACCTGGGACCTTCTGCTAGACTATGGGACCTTCTGCTAGAACCCCCAGGAGACCAGCCTCCTGGCTGAATGACACTGTTGCTTAATGGATTTCAGAGAAGGAAATGCTCCCTCGTGTGGGGAAAAGAAGCAGAGATCAGACTGTTACTGTGTCTATGCAGAAAGTAGATATAAGAGACTCCATTTTGTTCCGTATTAAGAAAAATTTTTCTGCCTTGAGATGCTGCTAATCTGTAACCCTAGCCCCAATCCTGTGCTAGCAGAGACATGCGCTGTGTTGACTCCAGGTTTAATGGATTTAGGGCTATGCAGGATGTGTTTCGTTAAAAAAAGTGCTTGAAGGCAGTATACATGTTAAAAAGTCATCACCATTCTCTAATCTCAAGTACCTAGGGACACAATACACTGCGGAAGGCCGCAGGGACCTCTGCCTAGGAAAGCCAGGTATTGTCCAAGATTTTTCCCCTTGTGATAGCCTGAGATATGGCCTCTTGGGAAGGGAAAGACCTGACCGTTCCCCAGCCCGACATCCGTAAAGTCTGTGCTGAGGAGGATTAGTAAAAGAGGAAGGCCTCTTTGCAGTTGAGGTAAGAGGAAGGCATCTGTCTCCTGCTCATCCCTGGGAATGGAATGTCTCAGTGTAAAACCCGATTCTATGTTCTATTTACTGAGATAGGAGAACACCGCCCTAGAACTAGAGGTAAGACGTGCTAGCGGCAATACTGCTCTTTATTGCACCGAGTTGTTTGTATACGTACTTATCAAGGCACAGCACCTTTCCTTAAACTTATTTATGACGCAGAGACCTTTGTTCACACGTTTTCCTGCTGACCCTTTCCCCACTATTACCCTATTGTCCTGCCACATCCCCCTCTCCGAGATGCTAAGATCAATAAATACTGAGGGAACTCAGAGACCAGTGCCGGCGCGGGTCCTCCGTATGCTGAGCGCCGGTCCCCTGGGCCCACTTTTCTTTCTCCATACTTTGTCTCTGTGTCTCTTTTTTTTCTCAAGTCGCTCGTCCCACCTGACGAGAAACGCCCACAGGTGTGGAGGGGCTGGCCACCCCTTCACCCTCAGCTAAGCTGAGGGAGAAAAAAACGATACAGAAAACCTCTGGATCTTATCACTTGGTGTCCCTAAGCCCCAAAATGTAAACCTAAAATATTTATTTCATTATGTTTGGGAAATTGTTTTGCAAATGACAATGCGCTTTCACTTTCCAGACGGGTTAAGAAGAAATTTGCAAGTAAAGCTGGCCCATGAGTTCTTTTCCTGTGAAATCCTAGATCCTAATAGATCCTAGTTTACTTTCTAAAAAATTGACTTCTTGGTTTAATTTTGTGAACAATGCAATGGTTGATCAAACCAAATTTAACCAATAAAGCACATTTCCAGTTCTCCTTTTTACATTTGCAACTCACCAGTTCCTTTAGCAGAATGTCCAGATGCTCTATAGAAATGAAATGAAATGAAATGAAAAAAACAAAAACAAACAAAAAACGATAAATGTGGATGCCAGATCCAAGATGCGTAGATGTGCAGGTCTCATTTCATGGTCAGAAAAATGTTAATGGGCAAAATGAATTTGATGCATCTTGAGAAAGCTAATTGTTTGGTTTTAATATATTATATTTAACCAGAAGTAACAAAGTGCCTTTTACATAGCATTCTATTTAATTCATGTATCACTGAGAAAGGTTTTTTTTCCAGAAAACTAAATCTTTTTCGAGATCAAATAATTTCCTTTTATATGTACCCAGAGAAGTTTAACTATGTCATGACTGATAAACAGAATAAATGTGGTCATGGAAAGTAAGAATGCATCACACTTACTTTCTATATATAGATCTTTATACAGAACCAGAGCATTACTTATGTGTTTTTCTACTGGCCATCTTTGGAAAATGTCCAGTCATTTGCTTTAAAATATTGTTTAATGTATTTCAAATCTTTATTTTCAGCTGGGCCCTAATGTTTTTGTATTTTTAGTACAGATGGGGTTTCACCATGTTGGCCAGGCTGGTCTCAAACCCCTGACCTCAAGTGATGCGCCCCCCCTCGGCCTCTCAAAGTGCTTTGATTACAGGCATGAGCCACCAGGCCCAGCCTCAACTGCACTTTTGAATACATAGTAATCCTTTGAGCTAGGGAAGAAGCAGCCCAAGTTAATGCCATCAGAGTCACAGTCCCAGATGATGAGAAAATGAGAGTCAAACCACACTTAATTGGAAAGAAATTGGATTTTTAAAAATCTACAAGCAAAACTGAATCCACTAAAAATTAGATAGCTCAAATTTCTTTTCTTTTCTTTTTTTGAGGCGGAGTCTTGCTCTGTTGCCAGACTGGAGTGCAGTGGCGATCTCGGCTCACTGAACCTCCATCTCCTGGGTTCAAGCGATTCTTGTGCCTCAGCCTCCCGAGTAGCGCCCGCCACCACGCCCAGCTAATTTTTGTAGTTTTAGTAGAGACGGGGTTTCACTATGTTGGCCAGGACGGTCTCTATCTCCTGACCTTGTGATCCACCCACCTGGGCCTCCCAAAGTGCTGGGATTACAGGTGTGAGCCACCACGCCCAGCCTCAAATTTCATGTTAGTAAGAATTATGTCAAATGCCTCCCTTCTGCAGCCTAGAGACCACAGAGGGAAATTCTTTGATGTAATCTGTACCCTCCCTACCTCGTCCATCACTTTAGAGAATGAGAGCCTTTCTGTGGGCTTCATAAAATACTCAGTAAAAAGCAAAAGTAGATTTGGAGGCTTATTGTCTGGTTTTCAATTCTGAAGAAGGAAGGGTGGGAGAAACGTTCCTGGTGAGAGGAAAGAGATGGAACATGCCTAGTCACAGAAGCTCCCAGTGCCAGCCAACTGCTCTGGCTCAGCCAGAGTCCCTTGAAAATCAATCTCTCTCTCTCTCTCTCTCTCTCTCTCTCTCTTGCTCTCTCTCTCTCTCTCTCTGTGTGTGTGTGTGTGTGCGCGCCCCTCTCTCTCTTTTCCTCTCCCTCTCCCTCTTTCCTATTGTCAGTCAAGAGCATCTTCATTAGAAGTTTATGAGATGTTAGTTTATGAGAATATATTAGGATATCCTTCCGTGAGATGATCACCCAATCTAGATGATTCTACAAAATTGTGTTTATTAATTTTGGGAAGTAGATGGAATATTACATAACCAAACTAGCCTTTCAGACTGGCCATGATATATTAACATTTGTATTATTGCTGATTATAACTAAAGTGGCAGGAGCAAGAACCATACCTCATATGTTCAGTTAAAAGAAATTGGTGATCTAAGATAATGAATTAAGTTCTTTTTTATTGGTGTTTTACGTATCTTGGCAAAGTAGTGCTTCCAAGTCTATTCTTTTCAGGAAAACCAGTGCCCTTGGAGGGAAAGAGAAGGGTCTGATAAAACACTCTCCAGAATGATGTAGATACAGTCTTTTGGTGTGGGGGTTGGGGGGCTCAGAAAGTAAGCCGTTGTCGGAGAGGATCGTGGGGACAAGAAACAATTTGACTAAACAACAGTATGAGGAAGGGATGAGGATAATGAGGCCTAAGGAAACGAAATAAACTTGAACATCAAGCAACTGGTAGGGAACGAGTCTGAATTGTACCTATCTATATCCGGCAGCCAATGCCCCCACCCCAATCACCATGATTCTACTCTGCCTTTAATAGTATTTTATGCATATTTTATACTAGCTATAGTAGTTTACTGCCAAATCAAATATTATAGACAAATAAAACAAGAAAAAATCTCCACCTTTTGAGAGTTTGCCCACACAGAAAATCGTCTGTACTAAAAGATTTACAATTAGTATTTGGAGTGTTTGGATTCTCTCCCGTAAAAAAAACAAACATCTTGAAGCTATTAAGTAGAGAGAACTACTGTGTTACAGAATGGAGAATGAACAGTGAATGAAAATTGTTTACCGTCGCCAAGGTTTAGTACCTTGTAAAAAGTAAAAAAGAAATCACTTATAACTCAGAAGTGTTTACCAAGTGGTTACCAAGGCAAAGAGATTTCTCCTAATTCTTAGTCTTATATATACCTCATATTCTATGTCATATAATATATATCACTTTACATTTACTTCCAATGCTTTTCCTTCGTCCAGAAGAAAAAAATAAAGGGAATAAATTATGAGAGGGAGGGAAGAGGAAGTCTAGATTGTGAAGAAAACTGAAGGAAGACGTCTTCTGGGGACGCGAGGAGGCAGCAGCATTCAAAAGGAGTGTGGATTAATGCTCAGTATACCTGTCATGGGGGGCAGTTAAAATACTGAGAGAGGACTGTACAAGGGACCTTAAGCATTTCTCAAGGACACCCTCTTCATTTATCTTCATTTGAAAATTAATTTGTAAGAGAAACAAGTCAGCACCGCGGTAAATTGGCTGGAAAACATTTCAGCAGCCTGGTGCTGCTGGTAGATTTACCTCCCATCTTCTCATTCCTTAGGTTCCCTGAAGTCTCTCCAAGGAATTGAGGGCTCCATGGGCAGTGTGGTCCGTGGAAAAAACCGAGTTCTGAGAAAGCGATGCCGGCCGGGAGGAGAGAGGGGAATGGGAAGCGAGTGTGCCCCGAACCCTGCGATAAGTAACCTGGGCTTCGAGGCTCTAGGGATGCAAGAACTTTTCCCCTCAGCTCAATCTTCATTTCCGGTTTAAAACTCCTTTCTGCATTGCGTTTTTTTTTTTTTTTTTTTTTTTTTACTTTTTAAATGGTTTTATTTTATGTACAAATAATGAACATACATTGTATCCATAAATTCTACTTTCCAAAAACAGGAGCTTTTTAAAAGAAAACCACATAATAACTTTTAAAAGGCACTGGGATTCCTCTGCTTCTAGATCGTTGCTGGGCTAGAAAAATAAAGTTTGTTCTACCAGGAATCACAAGTGAGAACTGAATATTCTCCAAAGTGGAAACTCTAGAGTGTAGTGTCACTCCAGGCAAATATTATTCAGTTCTCATCCCCAACATCCACAACTACCTATCAGAAGGGTTAAACCAGGTCAAAACAGTCCAGCATAATTCAGGCTTCATCAAACAATGTCATTATGCTCTTCTAAGATGCAAACAAACCAAAACAAGAAATACTAAAATAAAAATAATATCTGACACTGCCATACAAATTGTTAGTTCCTTTTTGTATCTCCCCCTTCTATAACATTAACAAAGGGAATACTTTACTGCAAATAATATTTTATTTTATACATCACTAGCCATAAATTTTTGCCATTAGTTACTATACAAATGCTGCCTAGTGCCATTATCCAAATGCCACAACCATTTTACATCCACAATTCACTTCTATAGTTACAAGTAGAATTTTCATGATTTACTTAAGTACATCTATCAGTGAAGATTTAACACTGAGATGCAATCTAACATCTGTAATATCTGATGTTATGTAGATGGCAATGTAGGAAAGATATATTTTAATCGCTTTTCATTTAAGTGACCTTATGTAAAAAATAAAATAATTTAGCAGTTCCAAGTATCCAAAGGGCATTTTCAAATGTACACAAAAGAAATGGTTACAGAAATTTTTAAGGAGCATCTTCCATGTCCATATCCTCTTGTAACTGCTGTACCATTTTCTCTTCCAACTGCTTCCCTTTGCCTGCAAGAGGGGCTGGGATAACATGGATGTTTTGCTTGACTTCTTTGATTTCCTGAACTTTCTGTAGCTCTTTATTTTTCTTCAATCTGTTCATTTTAAATTTAGCTTGGCGTTTCTGTTTGATCTCTTCAACTCTCTTCATTGCATCAATAGTTTTATTCCATAGCTCTCGCTGGCATTTGATAGGTTCATTTCTACGTTTTTCAAATTCAAATGAATTATCCACTGTAAGTTATTTACCAGCTGCTTTCCGGAATGCTTTGGTCCACGAGGATTGTGCTTCTTTTTAAAGTTTTTATGACATTTAGATTTGCAAAATCTGAACACCTTGCAATCGTTGCGGACGAACATCATGCCGTATCCAGGCTAGATGGGCCCTGAACAGAAATAACACTTCTCGATATGCATGTTGAACCCGCGTGGGACCCCACCAAACAAACGCCAAGCTTGAGAGGAAGTCTGCCTTGCGTTTTTGCAAACAGTTCAGAGTTCGTATTTTGCTTTGTTTTGCGTTCTGCAGGTTTCAGAATTAATTACAGTATTTTCTTTTCTGGATGCGACATAAAGTTGGGAGGTCATCGGGCCAGAGAAGTTCCTCACTGTCTATTGTTAAGTAGCGTATGGGGACGAATGAATGACCTTAAGGTCTTAACCCTAGGATTCGATCTCGCCCTGGAGGCATGGAATCTAACCCTCCAGTGACGGTCGTATTTGTTTCTGTCACGTTGCACCAAGCCATCTTTGGGTCGCGGATCACCTGAGACTTCTTCTCTTCCCTCCACATTTCTCCTCCCGTTTCTCAGACCACAAACGCTCGCCCGTTCCACAATGCCAAACTTGGATTCTCCCGCGCTTGAGCGTCACCTTCAACGACTTCATTCCTTTCTGTCCAGGACGACAAGAAGAAACTTAATTGACCTCCCCTAACGGAGCAAGTACCGCTGGGCCACACTGTCTCAACGAAAGGCGGAAAAGCAAAGAAAATGGTGTTTTTGCATCTCAGCCCAAACAGCTGCTAAAAGAAAATTCCCAAGTTAGAAAACCTGGGAGCGTTCTAAAGCCACCTGGACGCAGTAAATTTGTGCCACAAGGTCATCGTTTGCTCTGTAAGCTTGTTGACAAAACACACGAAACTCGTTCTTAAACACAAACGAGAAAGACAGACATTAAAAAGAACGAACAAGAAGGGCTTATCTTTCGAGAGAAAACTCTAGACTGGAGCTAGAGGAAAGGGACTTACGGGACTCGGATATGTATTAAAAATACCATCCAACGTCAAATGTTGGAAGTTCCTCAAATTCCATTCTGTGAAATCAACTGTCCCAAGCATGGAATTGGAGAGGCCAGATTAAATGAGATATGGATTTTGATCCTTGGTCAAACTATTCTTTTTTCCCCCACTTGTACATTTTTAATAACATGAAAGCTATGAAACATGCAAAAACACAAAATGAACTTAGTATCCCTTTTACACCCTAATATTAGTGGAGGCAATGAACACACAACTAAAGCAATAAAATGTCATTGGAAAACAAGAAGGGAAGGGCCCAAGCTTGATCAGAGAAACCCAACAATCGCTAAAATATCAGTGCAGCATTTAGTGAAGTCCCTTCTGCCAGTGGCTCCCGTATGTCCATATCTTGGAATTCTTTTGGCTGGTGCTTCAAGAACAGACCATGGACCTGGCCTCCTAACTTCCCCAAAGGAATTCCTGCAGAAGACTATGGGAAAGGCTTCTTTGTGATCTTCTTTGTTTGGAATGATGGAAAACATGAGAAATGAAAGGCATCCTCTCATCCCCAGAACACCACCATCATAGTGAGGATAATGACTCAATGGAGTTTCTTTTTTTAATTATATTTTTATGTTTTTCTAATAACCTTAACATATACATTTTTTTTCTAAAAACCCTAAAATGGAAGTTTCAAATTTGCATAGCGCTTTATACTTTTTCAAAGCATTTTCATGCTATTTTATTTTATTTTATTTGTTTGAGATGGTGTCTGGCTCTGTCGCCCAGGCTGGAGTGCAGTGGTGCCATCTCTGCTCACTGCAACCTCTGCCTCCCAGGTTCAAGCGATCCTCCTGCCTCAGCCTCCCAAGTAGCTGGAGCTATAGGCGTGCACCACCATGCCCAGCTAATTTTTGTATTTTTAAGTAGAGATGGGGTTTCACCATGTTGGCCAGGCTGGTCTCGAACTCCCGACCTCGAGTGATCTGCTCACCTCGGCCTCCCAAATTGCTGGGATTACAGGCATGAGCCACAGCGCCCGGCCTTGTGTATGGTATTTTAATCAGGTATTTAATCCTATTGTCACCTTCTCGGACTTCTCACTCTCCATATCCAGGCTACTTGTCAGTTCACAATGCAAACTAACTATAGATATAGTTTTCAAAAGGAGAAAAATACAAACCCTTTTTTGACAAGTACATAAAGATACAAAAATAATTGTGGCACTCTTATTTATTGCTTGTTTATGGATATCTTTCCCAGATGAAAACACACTGCTGGAGAATAATCTTGCTGGAATAATTCCCCAGTCCTGCTGGGGAATAATCCATTGAACTGTTATTTCTTTGTGCACAGAAACAGAATATTCCTTAGTAATAGCATGACCCTCACACCAGAAAATTATTTGCTAAATATTTCCCACTGTCTTCCAGCTTGATCTGTCAATTTTTCCCAGACATAAAGTATCTGGGCTGGTACAATAAAACACAGTAAACTAAAAAAGATGTTCCCCAGATGTAGAAGATGACAGCTGTCCTCAGGAGTCTGTCACGGGGTCAGCTGGGGGCATTCGTATTTCCCAAGACCCTTTTCCAGCTGCATCTCACCATAGCTTTTATATGACCAGATAGCTGCATAAATCGCTAAAAAGATAGCCATGGAGAAGTCGTGGTGACTCCATGCTATGTGGTCATGTGATGGTTTTCATAGGCCTGCTCATAGAAAATGGGGTGGGATGATCCACTTCCGGTGTTTTCACTCAGATGAAGGACTTCACACTTCTTCAGTGTAGGACTCATTCTCTCCTCCAGTGTGACAGACACACCACTGAGTCCTCAGCTTTAGGAGAAACAATTTGTAGAAATCCTGCTCATACCAGTTCTGTCTTGCAAAGAGTTACTGGCCCCAAATGCTTATTTAGGGAGGTAACTGGGAGAAAAGCTTATTCCATGATGGGTTTAGAAAACTCTGGGTAAATACTCTGTAGTCATGTAAACTTACAAGTGAGAATGAGTAGAAAACGACCAGAGACAATAACAGCAAAATCCCAACTCTGCATTTCTTTTTTCTTTTCTTTTTTCTTTTTTTTTTTTTTTTTTTTTTTTTTTTTGAGACATAGTCTTGCTCTGTCACCTAGGCTGGAGTGCAGTGGTGCAGTCTTGGCTCACTGCAACCTCTGCCTCCCTGGTTCAAGCGAATCTCCTGTCTCAGCCTCCCGAGTAGCTGGATCTACAGGGGCGCACCACCATGCCTGGCTAACTTTTGTATTTGCAGTAAAGATGGGGTTTCACCATGTTGGCCAGGCTGGTCTCAAACTCCTGACCTCGTGATCCTCCCGCCTCGGCCTCCCAAAGTGCTGGGATTACAGGCGTGAGCCACCGTGCCCGGCTTCAGCTTTGTATTTCTTAAAATTATCTTCGGCGTTTAGGACATCCTGTCACTCTCAGGATCGCCTCTCCACTTAGGTTTCTCTGCCCTTCCGGTGCCTGCAGAGTGCACTTGTATGTTCACGGGTTGCAGCTAGTAGTGCTTCTGATCTTCAGGGAATAGGATCTTTCACTGGACCCCGGAAGAGCCATTTTGGCCCTTCTGTCCTCTGAGGCGCAGATCTTTCTGGGGTGCCTCCACCCTCTCTTCACCGCCTTCCAATAGCTTGATCCAGGAGACCATGTAGGGCATCTGCGGTTCCCAGGGGACCGTGCAGGGCAGGTCCACATCCTCAGAGCAAGCCACCTGCACCTCCCATGTTGCGGGCTTCAGGCTATAGGGTTTACTGGTTTATTATAAAGGATATCGCAAAGGATTCAAATGAAGAGGCACGCAGGGCAAGGTATGGGAGAAGGGGCGCCGAGCTTCCAAGCACTCTCTGGGTCTGCCACCCTCCAGAAACCTCCACGTGTTCAGCTGTCCGAAAGCTCTCCAATTATTCTTGAGACGGAGTCTCGCTTTTTTTTTTTTTTTTTTTTTTTTGAGACGTAGTCTCGCTAAATTATTCGTTATCTCATGGCACAAGTGAAAATAGTTGTTGAAAGGCTTAGTAACTCCTCCGTGTCAGGGATTGTGTGTACCCCTTGTGTTGTCTCATTTTTGTGTTTATTGAACTCTCACGGTAACTGGAGCAGAATGTTTTCAGGAAACGTATTACTTGAGTAGTCAAATTAGTTAGTAACCTTAGGGCGAAAGGTAGTGCGCAATCAGGCTCTGTGGCGCAATGGATAGCGCATTGGACTTCTAGCCTGACTCGAGAGATTCAAAGGTTGCGGGTTCGAGTCCCGCCAGAGTCGGATCTTGCGTTTTGTGATTTGAGTGGATACTTGCGCAAGTAATTTCTCCTCATATTAATTAATTGGACGTTTTCTCCAATCAGCGAATCCCATTTTCCTGTAATTCATTTTCTGCTTTTAGTGTTAACATCTGAGGAGCTTCTTCAGAAACATTGCCATGTATAGACGTCTACAGTCGCTAGATGACCAAATCAAAGGGAAAATAAAACAAGTTGGATATTAAAATGAATACTAGTAACTGTTTCTTCCTTATGAAAAACAACTTTCTGGGGCAGATAAACTTATTGTTTTCCCAGCCTCTGCTTGAGAATTACTGGCAGATGTTCTAAACTGTGCCTGTAAGAATTCTGTCCATTTGGAAACACGCCAGTTTTCTAGCTGGTGAAAACTCAAGCCTCAAGTCTGCTCTTCATCTCATCGTCAACCTCAATAAGTGATCGTTGGTAGTGCAAATATTTCAGCTCTAAGAAATTAATTAAAATTAAATTCGCTTTTAAATGAAATATTATGGATGAGGATGTCTAGCACTGATTTTGATCCAAAACAAAGATCGGTAAAAGTCCTCCCCCCACTCAATTGTACAAATAGAGCTGGAAAATGTCTCCTTTTCATCCTAGAACACTACTTTCTTAATTCCCTCCATTGGTGCCTAGTCTCAAGTATCCTGTGTGTCTTCCCAGAAATTCTATATGTATGTTAACATTAATAATACGTAATATATTTCTGGGAAGATGCATATATATGCATATATGTATACACACATTATATATATACATATAGATGTATATCTCCACTCATCTTTGTAGTGATATCATTTAATATACGTAGTGTTATATAATTCTTTATATAAATTACATAATATTCCACAGCATGGATTGTACCATTATATTACAAACATATCACACCTTAAATCCAGATTGCCTGCCATCAGGCGGTCTGGCCCACTCTCACTGAAGGTCTGGGAAAAGGCTCTTCTGTTTGTGGAGGGTGAGAAATAGAGGGAAGATACCTTCTTGTCGACTACAGACCTGCTGTATTTCCAGTAATGCCTGTGCCTGGCATGCTTCCATGTGAAATAAAGAGAGAATTGATCAACCTCTGCCTTTGCTTGCTTAGCAAAATAAATCCCTCAATAAAGCCCTTTTTAAAAACCATGCCTAGCCGGGCGCGGTGGCTCACGCCTGTAATCCCAGCATTTTGAGAGGCCAAGGCGGGTGGATGACGAGGTCAGGAGATCGAGCCCATCCTGGCTAACACGGTGAAACCCTGTCTCTACTAAAAATACAAAAAGTGGCGGGCGCCTGTAGTCCCAGCTACTGGAGAGGCTGAGGCAGGAGAATGGCATGAATCTGGGAGGTGGAGCTTGCATTGAGCCGAGATCGCGCCACTACACTTCAGCCTGGACGACAGAGCGAGACTCCGTCTCTAAATAAATAAATAAATAAATAAATAAATAAATAAATAAAAATAAACATGCCATTTGACATGGTGAATTTTCCCCTTACTTTGCACAACAATTTGGCAATGACGTACCCTTTCACTAGGATCAGTTAATGTCATGATTGACCATATGTAGAATATTTATTATCCAGTACATACTCCTTTTCTTATGACATAAATTACCTCTAGTCAGGTCAGGCAATGAAACAGGGTGTGATAGATTCACAGCTTCTTACCCCTATTTATTCCTGTATACATTTCTCAGTAAATGATACTCCCTTACTCTAGCTGCAATGCCACCTTTATCATGTATTAAATTTACACATATGTGCAGATGATTTCTGAGCTCTCTATTATATGACATTTTGTTTATCCTTGCACCAACAATGCATGCTCTGAATGTATTAAGACTTCTAGTAAGACATGATACTTAGTGTGGTAAATGCCACTATCTTTTCCTTCTTCAAAATTCTCTTGACTGATGTAATCACCAGGTTCACATTTTCTGTTTCTCGTCTCTCAAGTGTTACAAGCTGGCATTGCCTGTTTCCAAAACACTGTTATCTAAGACTGTATTAGATATTTTTTCTATTTTTCTAGTTTTTTATAGCCAGAGGACAATTCTCCTAGCAATTCATTTTCCTTTTTTTTTTTTTTTTTTTTTTTTTTGAGACGGAGTCTCGCTCTGCCGCCCAGGCTGAAGTGCAGTGGCCGGATCTCAGCTCACTGCAAGCTCCGCCTCCCGGGTTCTCGCCATTCTCCTGCCTCAGCCTCCCGAGTAGCTGGGACTACAGGCGCCGCCACCTCGCCCGGCTAGTTTTTTGTATGTTTTAGTAGAGACGGGGTTTCACCGTGTCAGCCAGGATGGTCTCGATCTTCTGACCTCGTGATTCGCCCGTCTCGGCCTCCCAAAGTGCTGGGATTACAGGCTTGAGCCACCGCGCCCGGCCAAGCAATTCATTTTTCATGAGTGGAAGCAGAATTTTCATTTTCAAAAAATGCACCACGGGCCGGGTGAGGTGGCTCACGCTTGTAATCCCAGCACTTTGGGAGGCTGAGGCTATTGGATTGCTTGAGCTCAGGAGACCTGCTTGGGCACCATGGTGAAACAATGTCTCCACTAAAAATACAAAAATTAGTTGGTCGTGATGGCACATGCTTATAATCCCAGGTACTTGGGAGGCATAAGAATTGCTTGAATCTGGGAGGCAGAGGTTGCAGTGAGCCGAGATTGTGCCACTGCACCACTCAAGACTAGGCAACAAAGCAAGATTGTTTAAAAGAAAAAAAGAAGCACCACAGAGATCATCAATTATTTTGAATATCTCATAGTATTTTGTTAATTTTTTGATTACTTAATCTAAGACCATCTTAATCAATTGATTAATTTCTTTTTATCTACATAGCCGATTCCCTATGTCATTCTTTTTCATAGGAAACTAGTCTAATGAATTAAATGTTTACAATTTATGACAATGTTTTCTAGAAGAGTATGTAATGATATTTGGTACATGTCTTTTTATATTCTATAAATTATATTTTATGTACATATCATTCAATTTCTGACTTTTTCCACAATGATTACTTTATTTATATAACATTTAAATGCCAAAATCAGTACCTCATAGTATGTATCTGTGATTGTTAATTTTATGAGACACCTTGCATGAACCACAGGGTACCCAGATTAAGCATTATTTCTGGGTATGTCTGTGAGGCCATTCCTGGATGAGATTAGCACTTTTCCCTCATCCTCTCTCAGATCTCTGCCAGTTTGGCCTAAATTATCTAAATTAATTAATTGTCTAAATCAATTAATCAATAATATCAGTTATGCATATTATTTATGAAATTACAAGTCTGTAAATCCAGTAAGAAAAACAAATGTTAATTTTGTTGGCATCTACCTAGGGTGACTTGAGAAATCAGGGGACAGTGCGGCTTATATATTTCCCAGCAAACCTTCTAGTAATACTGTACATTTTGAACTACTACAAGGATACTAGAGGAACTTCTAGTGGGACATACAGAATGCATTAGTTTTTATTTTTAATGTTGGGAATACTTACAAAGATGTTATAAGGTAGGAAAAAACCCTCAGGAATAGTTCTCCAAGACAAGTAATAGTAGGGATATCGCCCCTGTATAAGAAAAGGCATGAGGATAGTTTAATTACTTGAACCTAGAAGTATAGAGTCTCGAGGGCTGCCTTAAAAGGAAATGTGACCTCCAGTGCAGGAGTGTGCCCATCGGTTACCAATAAATACCAGTTTACAGTGACTCTCGGAAAGGTTGTTACTGTGCTTTGTTAACGACCACTAAGGCAAGTCTTACCCAGAATATGCAGGATAATGTGAACAACAATTGATTTTTCTGGTCGGGTTACATTTATCTCTTGTCAGAATTTTAATGCGAAAAAGAAGAACAAAGTTTTACATTCTTAAAATGTGATTTCTTTCCGTTGTTGATTGCATTACACGCTGCATTCCATACACGGCCATTAGAGGGCAAAGGTCTTATAGGTGGAGTTAGTAGAGTGGTTCTATTCAAGCAAGGAAAGTCTGCCCTTGTCTAGAATGATGTCATCACATTGATTAGAGTCAAGAGGGGACATCAGTCATATGGGCCTGTTGGCGTTGTGAGGCAACGGTCTCAAGAGTCCTCGAGAGAGAGGTGTTGCCCCTCCCTGAGGACAACCGGACACTAGGTGTGGAGCCAGCCGCGAGGATGGGCGACGGCTGTGGGGCCAGCAGCGGAAGTAGGGATAGAGCACACGGTAAAGGACTCCTGCTACTGCTCCCCCTTTGCTGTCTGGTGCAGACCCGAGGTAGCCTCGAGGTGACACCGGTGGTGAGAGCCGCCGCATGAATCCACACTGTGGATGAAGGTTGAGAATTGGCGGTGGCCCATCGGTAGCCAGAGACCCAAATCGTGTCTGATTTGAGTGAAGATCACCCCAGATCAGTGCGTCAGTTCCGTTTTGACGGCCGAATTTCTCACGATCCCATGTAAGAAATGCCACACCCGTCAACAGGAGCGACCCACGCGCTGGGCCTCTTTCTCGGATCGGGTCGCCACCCCCATGCCAGGGCTGTGCTAAAGACTAGAGTCTCAGACTTGGAATTTCGAGGAAAGTGTTCCAAAACGCTGCGCTCGCTGCGGCGAGTGGCAAGAGCAGAAGCCCGGCTAGCCCCGGTCCAAGGACAGTAGCTGGGAGGGGCGTGGCAGCCGCTTAGTTTGAAATCTTTCAGATACCCCAGCGGAATATCATAAAGAGCACAAACAACTTTTACATAGGAACAAAATAGAGAATTTACAACACCTTAAACGCCTGATAATTTCACCATGCATGCCTAGGAAACCAAATAGCAGTCAAATCGAGTTATTTCCCAGAGAAGAGGAAACGCAGAGGAATCTGATAGGGAGCAGGCTTCAGAAGTATTGAGCTGCCTCTCTCTGCTATAAGGAGAGAACCAATCCTGAGCTGAAATTTCTGCAAATAGAACTGAGATGATACCAGACAATGTCACGGCTGAAGGAGGGTAGGAAAGTTTAGAAAGTGCTTGTGTAACCGGGCGCAGTGGCTCACACCTGTAATCCCAGCACTTTGGGAGGCCGAGGCGGGTGGATCACCTGAGGTCAGGAGTTCGAGACCACCCTAGCTAACATGGTGAAACCCCGTTTCTACTAAAAACACAAAAATTAGCTGGGCGTGGTGGTACGCACCTGTAATCCCAGCTATTTGGGAGCCCGAGGCAGGGGAATTGCTTGAACCCAGGAGGCGGAGGTTGCAGTGAACCAAGATCATGCCACTGCACTCCAGCCTGGTCAACAGAGCCAGACTCCACTCTATCTAAAAAAAAAAAAAAAAAAAAAAAAAGGCTTGTGTTTGAATTGGTGCTTCGTCTTGAAACATCAAGGCAATACCATTCATTACTTTTGTCCATGAAAAGAAGTCTAAGTATTTCAGAGCTATGGGCAAAAACCCTCCAGACCTGGGCTAGGTTTTGAAAGCCAAGAGAAGCATGATTGCAGAGGTGCCAACCTCAGGCTTTTATTGAAAAAAAAAAATAGAGAATCTTTGACATCTGAAGTCTACAAAGTTACCCTGCCTTCTCTGCTCTCACAGGGGCCTATGCTACTAGTTCAGGAAAATCTGTCTCACTTATATCTGAAGAGAAAATGAAGTATGCTGGGCCAGGCACGGTGGCTCACACCTGTAATCTCAACTCTGGGAGGTTGAGGCCAGAGGATCACCTGAGGTCAGGAGTTCAAGACCAGCCTGGCCAACATGGTGAAACCTGATTTCTACTAAAAACACAAAAATTAGCCAGGTGTGGTGGTGCACATCTGTAATCCCAGCTACTGGGAGGCTGAGGCAAGAGAATCACTTGAACCCAGGAGGTGGGGGTGGCCGTGAGCCAAGATGGCACCATTGCACTCCAGCATGGGTGACAGAGTGAGACTGCATCACACACACACAAAATAAGTATGCTGGTATCCACAGATAGCTGCAATAAAAATAAATATAAAACTTGCAATCTAATCTTTCTACATACAAGTTTGCCCAAAAATATGGCTACAAAGAAGAATATAAAATAACATAATTCATGATTAATTTATTAAAAATATTATAAGGAGGTATGAAAGGAAAATAAATACCAGGATCCCAAAAATCACAAAACCGAGGGAAAAGTCAAGCTGGGAACTATGTCAAGCAAACCTGCCTCCCATTTTATTCCTGAATAAGATAGGTATGAAAATAAGAAGTTACATACCTCCCTCACAATTTGCCCACAAGGAAATTCCTTGTGGACAAAGAACAGAGAGAACTCAAAGTCATCCCTCTGAGGCTCACCTGAGACACATGTGTATCAGATTGCTTCCTCTGCCCTATTGTTTACGTAAAAATGCAGATTCAAGGAGCCAGACTAAATTGTGTTTTCAGTGGAAGGCTTATCAAGGTCTCAAAAGAATGCAACCTTTGTCTCTTATGGACTTCTAACCTTGAAGCCCCTACTTTGAGTTGTCCTGCCTTATCACACCGAACCAATGTACATCTTACACATACTGATTGATGGCTCATTGTCAGAGGCACTGGAACAACGGCGACTCCACCTTGAAAGGGCTGGGTGAAATAAGGCTGAGACCTACTGGGCTGCATTTCCAGGAGGTTCAGGCATTCTTAGTCACAGGATGAGAGAGGAGGTCATGACACGGTACAGGTCACAAAGACCTCACTGATAAAAGGATGTGATAAAGAAGCTGGCCAACACCTGCCAAAACCAAGATGGTGACCAGAGTGACCTCTGGTCGTTCTCACTGCTCATTATAGGCTAATTATAACTTATTAGCATGCAAAAAGATACTCCCACCAGCACCATGAGTTTACAAATGCCATGGCAACCTCTGGAAGTTATCCTATACGGTCTGTATGATCTGAGGAACCCTCAGTTCCGGTAATTGCCCACCCATTTCCAGGAAAATTCATGGAATAATCCACCCCTTGTTTAGCATATGATCAAGAAATTACTATAAGAATAAGCTGCAGAGCAGCCTATGCTGCTGCTCTGCCTATAGAGTAGCCATTCTTTATTCCTTTACTTTCTTAAAAAACTTGCTTTTTACTCTACGGACTCTCCCAGAATTCCTTACTACACGAGATCCAAGAATCCTCTCTTGGGTCTGGATTGGAACTCCTTTCCGGTAACATTATGTCTCCCTAAAACGTATAAAAGCAAGCTGTACGGCCGGGCGCAATGGCTCACGCCTATAATCCCAGCACTTTGGGAGGCTGAGGTGGGCAGATCACCTGAGATCAGGAGTTCGAGACCAGCCTGATGAATATGGAGAAATTCTGTCTCTATTAAAAAATACAAAAAAAAAAAAAAAAAAAAAACAATTAGCCAGGCATGGTGGCATATGCCTGTCATCTCAGCTACTTGGGAGGCTGAGGCAGGATAATCTCTTGAATCAGGGAGGCAGAGGTTGTGGTGAGCCGAGATCGCGCCATTGCACTCCAGCCTGGGCAACAAGAGCAAAAACTCCTTCTCAATCAATCCATCAATCAATAAATAAGCAAGCTGTACTCCGACTACTTTGGGCACATGTCCTCAGGACCTCCTGAGGCTGTGTCACGGGTGTGTCCTTAATCTTGGCAAAATAAACTTTGTAAATTGATTGAGACCTGTCTCAGATACTTTTGGGTTAAACAGAAACAATAATGGCTATAAAGAAAAAAACACAAAGCAGAAACACAAGAATTCAGGAAATACATTGCCAGAAATAAATATTTCATGACAAGAAAAATAAAGACTGTGAAACAGAAAAATACAGAACTCATAGAGACAAAAGAAAAAAATATTCAAGATTGAAGACTAAAATTACAAAAAGCACAAAGCGGGTACCACTGATAGCATATAAGTGGATAGTGAGAATAGACATGAAAAATAGAAGAACAACAAAAATATAATCAAACTAATTATAAAAATAATTATAGATATAGAGCAGGTGTTGATGCTCTACAGCTATGGACCAAATCAAGCCTACCACCTATTCTTGTGTGGCCTTGAACTAAGAATGTTTTTTCTATTTTTAAATGGCTCAAAAAATGAAAACAACTTTATAACATATAAACAATGATATGAAATTTATTTTCAGTTTAAAATTCAAATTAGGCTTTATTTGAATAAAGGTTTTTGGAGCACAGTCATACTCATTCATGTACCATTATATTATATGTTGCTGCTTTCATACTACCCTTCTCAGTGCCAGAGTTGAGTAGCTGCAGACCATATGGCCTGCAAAGCCTAAAATATTTACTATCTGATCTTTTACAGAAAAATTTTGCCAACTGCTAATGCAGAATATAGGCAAGGGAGATTTTAAAAATACACAGATGTGTGGAGGGACATGGTGGCTCACATCTGTAATCCTAGCACTTTGAGAGGCCAAGGCCGGCAAATCACATGAGGCCGGGAGTTTGAGACCAGCCTGGCCATAATGGTGAAACTCCGTCTCTACTAGAAATACAAAAATTGGCTGAGCATGATGGTGTACGCCTGTAATCCCAGCTGCTTGGGAGGCTGAGGCAGGAGCATTGCTTGAACCCGGGAGGTGGAGGTTGCATGAGCCAAGATCTTGCCACTGCACTCCAGCCTGGGCGACAGAGTGAGACTCTGTCTCGAAACAACAACAACAACAAACCCACATAAGTGGAATTTCCCCCTCCAAAATAAGAATTATTGAAACAGTGCAGAATTTGCATTACATGAGAAAATATTTATAATCTAAAAGAAAATTTGAATATATCTACTGAAAGATCACAAAGCATACCAGAGAAAATTGATCTCAAATAGGATAATTTCTAGTACTGTTATTTGACTTTGAAAATAAAAAAAATATTTGGGTAGCAGCTACAAAGGTCAAGTCAACGCTAGGGGAAAGAAAATCATGTTGGCATCTGATTTCTCTACAACAGCATCAAATGCCTGAAGACAGTAGAGTAACACCTACCATACACTCAAGGAAATATAGGGTGAATAAGGGGTTGTATATATTCAGAAAGCTGCATTTTTAAGTCAAATATTCTGGATAAACCACTTAAAAATGCAAGAAGTCAGGATATATTGATCACATAGACTTTCCTTCAATAAACACCTACACAAAGTATTATTCTAGGCAAACAAACAAACAATTAAAATGACTGGGGAAATTGGAGCAAAACAATTAACATGGGGCACTGAATGTATTAAACTGCAGATCACCAAAACAGTGAGAAAGATAAGAGTAACTGAAGAAAATGGAAATGGTATATGCTCTGACAATATTGAGATGATATAACTAAAAATTTGAAGGAGTACGGAGCAATACTGGAGAATTTAGGTTCACTGTACAATCTCTAATAACTAAGATAAAAAGTCTTATTTAAGAATGACAAACATTCTGTGCCTATGATTATTTAACTGAACCAAAGCAAACAGTGAGAAACTAAAATTTGGTTGGAAATAAGATGGAAAGGAGAGAAGAGAAAGCAACTCTATTCTGTGAGTTAGTTCCAAAAGAAGTCTGAACAGCCAACCTTCAGAACAGAACTCTGCTAAGAGCTGAAAACATTGTGAGTAATGTTAGTAGTCAATTACAACAAAGGCAAATGCCTTTGAATGACTTCCCCTGGCTCTTGATGTGTGGATAGATATTACCAATACTGCTTAGTTTACTTGATAATAGGGAATGCTGACTTAGAATTTCAAGTAACTGAAACATTATTCCCTCCAAAAAATTTCATTCTTTTCATTAGTGGGCCTATACTAGAAAAAAATTTGCTCAATTCTATAGTTATATTTTGAATTTTGTTAAAAATGTTGTTTTTCTCAGCTGAGTGTGGTGGCTCACGCCTGTAATCCTAGCAATTCCGGAGGGCAAGGCAGGTGGATCACCTGAGGTCATGAGTTCAAGACCAACCTGGCCAACATGGTGAAACCCTGTCTTTAAAAAATAAAAAAATTAACCCGGCTTGATGGCGGGTGCCTGTAACCTCAGCTACTCAGGAGGCTGAGGTAGGAGAATCACTTGAACCTGGGAGGCAGAGGTTGCAGTGAGCTGAGATTGCACTATTGCACTCCAGCCTGGCCTACAGAGTGAGACTCCATCTCAAAACAAACAAACAAACAAACAAATGTTGTTTTTTCTCCTACAATTTAAAACTTACAGAATATCCTTGAGTTTTCCTCTTGACCCATCTGGTCTTTTTACAGAAAACATTGGCTGACTCATAACAACATAGATCATGTTGGACTAGGGTAATATGAAGTAGGGCAGGAATACTTGAAATTGTCAGCTACTGGAATTTGATGACATTTCTAGGAACAAGAAAATTTTACCTTTTAGAGGAGTTCATTTGGGGGACTTGAATTCAAACTCCTAATATTTGACTCAAAGTTCTCATGGTATTACTTCTTTACATTGTTTCAAAGTAATATTCTGGGTATTCTATCTGAGAAACAAACAAATTTAATTAAGTAGGCAAAGTTTCAAAGTAATATTCTGGGTATTCTATCTGAGAAACAAACAAATATAATTAAGTAGGCAAAACCAAGCAAACAAAACACCACCAGATCCCCAACCACACACAAAATGGGGAAAATTAGATACCCGATTGCCAATTGTTGCTTGTAATGTTTGTATTATCTTTCATGGGAAATGAAAGCCTCTGAAAGCTACTAATTAGAGGGCTAATAAATACAAGTATGAAAACTGACCAGTGCATGAACATCTTTCACCTTAATCAAGTCAGGAAACCACTTGTGATAGACTGAATAGTGGCCCCTCACAGATGTCCACATGCTAATCCCAGAAACCTATGAATACGTTACCTTACATGGCAAAAGAGATTTTGCAAAGTAATTAAGTTTTGAGATGAGAAAAGTATCCCAGATGATCCAGTTGGGCCCAATATTATAAAAGGGAAGTCAAGAGTGAAAGAGACAGAAAAAGAATATGTGATGATGCAACCAGAGGATAGAGTGATGTATGTGCTTTGAAAATGGAGGACTAGCCAGGTGCAGTGGCTCACATCTGTAATCCCAGCACTTTAGGAAGCCATGGTGGGCAGATTACGAGGTCAGGAGTTTGAGACCAGCCTGGCCAACATGGAGAAATCCCATCTCTACTAAAAATACAAAAAATTTAGCTGGGCGTGGTGGCAGACACCTGTAATCCCAGCTACTTGGGAGGCTGAGGCAAGGAGAATCACTTGAACCTTGGAGACAGAGGTTGCAGTGAGCCAAGATCATACCATTGCAATCCAGCGTGGGCAGCAGTGCGAGACTCTGTCTCAAAAAAAAAAAGAAAAGAAAAGAAAAGAAAAGAAAAGAAAAGAAAGAAAAGAAAGGAAAAAGAAAATGGAGGACTGTATCCCTTGAATCAAGGGATACAGGTGGCTGCTAAGAGCTGGAAAAGGCAAGGAAACAGATTCTCTTTTGAAGCCTCAGGAGGAACAAAGTCCTGCTTGATCTTAGACTTCTGACTGTATGAGAATAAATTTGTGTTAAGTCACCAAGTTTGTGGTAATTTGTTGCAATAGCAAAAGGAAACTAACACATGACTTATTACTCAATAGTGATTACAAAACAAAGGGAGAGGTTCTTCCTAATCCAGGGTTTCTCAATCTCAGCACTATTGATATTTTAGGCTAGAGAATTCTTAGTTGGTTGCAGATGCTGTCCCATGCACTGTAGAATGTTTAGCAGCATCACTGATAACTAATCACTAGATGCAAGTAGCACCCTTCCCCAGTGTGACAACCAGAAATATCTCTAGACTTTGGCAAAATCACTCCTAGTTGAGAACCACTGTTCTTGTTCTTCTGACTCTCACATCTCTCTTATCTTAAGCCATAGAATGTATCACATCCCATCTCTTTACTTCACCCACTATACAATTAGGCTATCAAGAAGAAATGAATGAGAGGAAAAAATGAGAGAGATAAAAGCCAGTGAGTAAAGTGATGGGGAGAAGGTATATGAGGAATGAAAGAAGAAGGCCAGCAGGTGAAGAAAAAGAAGCAGCTCTGGTGAGAACAATGGAGAAGGAACGACATGCAGAAATATGGAAGAATGCTCAAAATGCCTGCCACTTACTCTCACAGAGAAGTTAAAGGTCTGAAAATAGGAACAAATAGCCCTCTCCTTATCTATATTTTAAGGCCTGGATTTTAGGACTGAGCTATTACTATTATTCCATGTAGAAATTTGTAAATATGTAATTTTTATTGAAAGGACAGAGGAAAGAAGAAAGAGGGAAAGGATTTCTAAACCACACTAGTCCAAAAAGAGCTGAAAGAAGGGCAATGTTCTAATGAAGAAAGTGAGGAAGAGCAACATTTGGTGCGCCTGCCAAAGAATTTTTTAAAAAGAGTAGGGTAGTAAAACAGTTAACATGAGAAGTTGCAGATCTTGAATCTGTGGTGTATGCAAAATAGGTATGTCAGAAGTGGAATTCAAACCCATGCCTCCATTTGGAGATCCGAACCCCCAGAGGGGGAAGCCTAAGCTTGAGTCTGGTGCCTTAGACCACTCGGCCATCCTGACACCTGCATGGAGTGGGTGGTTCAATCATCTACTTACTGTAATCAATAGTCAATCTGTTCCAGAGACTGTGTTCAGTTGTACAGTGAAAACTAAACTAATTGCAAAACAGAAGAGGAGTAAAGCTGAGTTTTGATGGAAGTAGAGACTATCACTATGGCACACAGTTAAGGCAGCCCCAGAGCCAAGGAGCCGGGTGTATTGAGACCCCGCTCCCGCCCACACCTCCCCTTAATTCGTTGCCCACCAAGATTCCCTCCTCCCACTCACCCACCAGCCCCACAATCCAAGTCAGTCCCCACGGTGCGGGAATTTCACATATCTGTAGATCTTGTTAGTGATGGCTGTGGAGACCTTTTCTGCTAGCTTGTTTTGATGCTTACACTCTCTTCTCACAATTAAATTGAAAAGTAACATAGGTAAGGAGGGAGCCAGTGAGAAAGGCTTGAACACCCCCCTTTAAACCTGTCTTCCAGCATCCAAATCGTCCTTCTAAGTTTAGGTGGTGGCATATTGCACACTCTTCCTGTGTTTCTCCCCAAATCCCACACTTGTTCCAGCACTTTCTTCACCCACTGGCTTTTATCTCTCTCATTTTTTCCTCTCATTCATTTTTTTCCTGATAGCCTGGGTAAAGGGGATACGAAAGTGAAGGGATGTGATATATGGTTCGATATGTGCTAATAGAGGTACGAGTAAAAAGGGTTAATGGCTATTACCAAGCAATAAACTGTATCTGCCTTCCCTTCTCCCTCATTTCAGTGATGAAGGTGAGAGGCTCACAGCTATCCCTGCTTTTATTTTGTAGCGAAGGGCTTCCAGCATTACAGACACATTGTAAATCAGTTATCAGAGAGTTGCAGGCTATTTTGTGAATGGACAATGGCCAAAGAGAAGTTGGTCTTGTTGTTGTTTACTTGTCTGTCATTTTAAAACAACAACAGCAACAACAAAAACAGGGTACTCTTTGGTTACCCAGCCTGGAATGCAGTGGCTATTTACAGGTGTGATCATAGTGTACCGCAGCCTGGAACTGCTGGTCTCAAGCAATCCTCCTGCCTCAGCCTTCCAAGTAGCTAGGACTTGTATTAATAATTTCTTGATCTAGCTGTAGCATGTAAAATATTTTAACAACATTTAGAGATGTGGAAAGAATGAAAACCTTGAGTCAGATATCAGTGGGATTGAATTCAGGCTCCACCCTTATGAGAACCTTGCAGTGGTCCAGAAAAAGGTGATGATGGTTTGGACTAGATGATGGTGGGCGTCAGATGCACCACATGAGGAATAAGAGCCAATGGCTTTATCCATAGGGAAGAGTAAAAGGATGTGAACCATGGGCAAGAAGCCTATTTAACAATCAATAGACTAGGTTCTACCCCCTACAAGGCCATCATCACAATTTGTCAGCCCGTGCTCACAATATCACAAGCCAAAATTAACAGACTAGAGAACTAAATCAAAGTAGAAATTCTCACCAGTGAAAGAACGTTTTAAATGCTTAAAGAAGGGCTTTTTTTTTTTTTTTTTTTTTTCCGGAACCAACACAACTGGAGGCAGGCTTTGGCAGATCTATAATATCTAAATGATGGAAGGTAGTGAAACATCCAGAATAGTTTTGAGCAGGACTATCAAAAAGTTTATTATTGGCTGGGCGCGGTGGCTCATGCTTGTAATCCCAGCACTTTGGGAGGCCAAGGCGGGTGGATCACAAGATCAGGAGATCAAGACCGTCCTAGCTAACACGGTGAAACCCCGTCTCTACTAAACAAACTACAAAAAGTTAGTCGGGCTTGGTGGCGGGCGCCTGTAGTCCCAGCTACTCTGGAGGCTGAAGCAGGAGAATGGCATGAACCCAGGTGGAGCTTGCAGTGAACTGAGGTCGCGCCACTACACTCCAGCCTGGGCGACAGAGCGAGACTCTGTCTCAAAAAAAAAGAAAGTTTATTATTTATAGAATCTTCATCTAAAGGAAATTGTTCCATTTAGAAAAGTGACCTATTTTTTTCTTTAAGTGAGAATGCCTCTAATCTATAACGACTTGATGACACTCACATGAAGATCAGAAGTGATTGGATTAGATCTCAAATGCAGCCAATGAAGTGACCTGTGAGAGGGTGTGAGCAAAAGCTTCAATGTTGAACACCAATGGGATTTTCTCAGTTAAGTAGACCAAACATATTTTACTATTTTTTTGGCTTTCAAAGTGGGAAATACTGAGAGATATGGTCACACGGTAGAAGAAAATGTGACTTGACCAAAAAAGAAGACATGAAAGAATTTACTGATTCATTATTCACTGTTGCCCTGAGTATAAATCAGGAAACTCTTATTGTTGATGAAGGTGGTAGAAGAATCCAGCATGAATCCTAACAGATTAAGAGTGCTTCCCAGATGAAATGTGGCTGACCTAATTTTAAAACTCCCACTCATGCCAGGTTTTGCTTGGTAATATAAGGAGAGGGTGGAAGAAGAGAGTATACACCAAGTGGATCGGCTTATGAGCCTGCCAAGAAAGGCAGCATGTTGCCCTGAAAGAAAATAGCCTGCTTTATTCCAGCTATGCTAATCCAACCTTTCTGGAAGCCAGGCATATGGCAAGATTTGTTGCTTTCTTGGCCTGCCCTGCTCAGGAATGTAGCCTTTTGCTTTCTTGTGGGCAAAGCTGACTTTATTGATTTGTTCATTCATTCATTCATTTCACAAATATTTGTTGAATGCACAGCCAAGTTCTGATTCTGTAATTGGTACCAAAGATACAGAAGTGGAGCAGTGCAGGGAGACAGACAAATACATAAAACTGATGGGTGCCAACGCACTCTCACCAAAGGCCGCCAGGGACACACCTGGAGTTGGGTTTATTACATGTTGCAGTGAGGGAGAACACACACAGTGGAAACCACGGGTGTCTCACTAATAGGGTGTTAGAAAAAAAATTATAAAATTTAGACTTTGGCGGGGTGATTTGAGACAGGCTTTAAGAAAGTAGGGCTTTGCCGTGCTTTGGATACTGTCAGGAAGTAGGGGTAATTTTTGTTGTTGTTGTTGAGACGCAGTCTCGCTCTGTCGCCAGGTTGGAGTGCAGTGGTGCGATCTCGGCTCACTGCAACCTCCGCCTCCCGGGTTCACGCCATTCTCCTGCCTCAGCCTCCCCTTCTGCCCACTACTTCAAAAAATAGAAAAAAATAGCCAGGAGTGGTGGCAGGCTCCTGTAATCCCAGCTACTTGGGAGCCTGAGGCAGGAGAATGGCCTGAACGCAGGAGGCGGAGCTTGCGGTGAGCCGAGATCGCGTCACTGCGCTCTGGCCTGGGCGACAGAGCGAGACTCCGTCTCAAAAAAAAAAAAAAAAAAAAAAAAAAAAAGAAAAGAAAAAGGAAAAGGAAAAGGAAAAAGAAAAGCTGGCCTATTTATTTATTTATTTATTTATTTATTTATTTATTTATTGAGATGGAGTCTCGCTCTGTCGCCCAGGCTGGAGGGCAATGGTGCGATCTTGGCTCACTGAAACCTCTGCCTCCTGAGTTCAAGCGATTCTCCTCCGTCACTCTCCCGAGTAGCTGATTACAGGTGCCCACCACCAAGCCCAGCCAATTTTTTTTTTTTTTTTTTGTATTTTTATTAGAGACCGGGTTTCGCCATTTTGGCGAGGCTGGTTTCAAACTCCTGACTTCAAGTGATCCACCTATCTCAGCCTCCTAAAGTGCTGTGGTTACAGGCGTGAGCCACGGTGCCCGGCCTAATGTTTTAAACAATAGAGTTACAGTTCTGGGTTAGGCAGTCCAGGTCGGGCACAGCTCCTCATGGAACAAGTCTCTTCCTGTCTTCCTCTTCTGCCAAATTTGCTGTGGGGTTTTTGTCCCCATGGTCCCTCTTTACAGGTGCTCAAAATATCTCAAGAATTAATGAATACTGAACAAACCACGAGCACTATTTCCTGAACTCCCAGGCCATTCTTGTCTTTGAATGAATTGGGGCTCCAGACAAAATGCGAAGAGAAAATTAGAGGGGGACTTGTATTTTTATTTCCTCCTACCTCTGAAGAACCTAGACATTCCACTTCTGAAAGTGTGGGAAAAATACCAAATGGAGCAACAGAGAACCTTCATCTTCTTTCCACACTTTTTAATCCTCTCGAGGATTCTCCTCAGTTAGGCCAATCGTTCCTTAAAACCGTCTCCACCTCCTGGTTCCTCCCTCCAAGATGGCGAGGGAGCCCGCAAATTCGGTCTCCCAGGACCCCTCTGCCCAGAGCAACGAACTCCCTTTGGCAATATAGGAATAATCTTCATTCTCCCTGCAATTGTGTACATGAATAGGCTGTTTAATGAAAGTACAGTGTGGAGGTTAAATTATCTGCTTGGTGATTAAATGGCTTAGGTGATTGAGCTCCAACCCTGGTAGTTTCTGAAACCATGGATTTCCTGCAGCTTTTCTTGGCAAGCCAATTACTGATGGGACTACGTTATTTAAAGAATGAAGAAGGTCATCACAGTAGGGCCTGGGTAGCTCAGTCGGTAGAGCATCAGACTTTTAATCTGAGGGTCCAGGGTTCAAGTCCCTGTCCAGGCGGTAAGCATAGTTTTGATTTCTGCCGCATGTAGAAGTCAAAACAGAAAACTTCTGCCGTATGTGTCGAAACGGTCCTACCCTCAAACCTTTGCTAGGTTTAACTTACTTATACCCTCCAAAGACTAAATCACGTATTTGTAAGAAAATTTAGGATTATGGTAAAGATACTATAACAAGTAACTTGCACTGGAGTTACTGGATAGCTACTTTCAAATTCCCTTACGTGGTGGGGGATAACTACCTCATTCTAGAGGGTGTTGCAGTTTGGGAGCACCCTAGTAGCATGTAGACTGAGAGCAGTGGCCTTTGTCTTGTTCATCTCCGAGTTTCCCAGGTCTTAGACAAGATGGTAGTACACAAAACCCTGCAAGAAACACGAACTAAAATCCAGACAGATTTTGAAATTGTCAGTCATCCATTTTGTGCTTTCATTACAAAGCTACTGTCCTCACCTTAAGATATAATCTAAAAAAAAAAAAAAAACCCAGAAATGGGCTTCTGTGCATTTTTTCTGTGTACAGCACTATAGATTTTTATAAGACTTGAAATGGGTTTTAGACAAAAAGTCGAGGTTTTTACCCAGTGGATACTCTGAGCACAGGAAGTGCATATTCTTTATGACTGTTCCCTCATTTTCACTAAGTCATATGTACCCTAGAGAAGAGGAGTAAAGCTAACAAGATTTCTATTAGAGAAATTCTGTATTTGAAAAGTTGTGGAAGTTTTCCCGCCTTCAAAGTGGACCTCAGAAATCAGTAGGCAGGGCAGCAGGAATTGTCAGTCCCTGGTTGCACCTGACATAAAAATGAAGTATTTTTTTTTTAGCAGAAACAGGTATTGAAAGGTCAAAAGTCTGCTGTTCCCCAGACTTAAACCTCTAGCTCTCTCTTAGGTCCTAATTCAGCTGGTGAAATGATGAGATCTGTAAGAAGAGTGAGAGGAATTCAGGGTTTCAAAGACTTTCAGGGTCTCCCAAAGTGTGTCTCAATCACCTGGGGACTCATGTTTCTTCCTGAACTTGAGGAGATGTGTCCAATTTAGTAATGACTGGAGTGAACAAGGTTTCTTCTTCAGAGGAATTAAAAGATACAGAAAGAGGCCAGACTCAGTGGCTCATCCCTGTAATCCCAGCACTTTGGGAGGCCAAAGTGGGCAGATTACTTGAGATCAGGAGTTCAAGACCAGCCTGGCCAACATGGTGAAGCCCCATTACTACTAAAAATGCAAAAATTATCTGGGCGTGGTGGCATGCGCCTGTAGTCCCAGCTACTCAGGAGGCCGAGGCAGGAGAATTGGTTGAACCTGGGAGGTGGAAGTTGCAGAGAGCCAAGATCACGCCACTGGACTCCAACCTGGGTGACAGAGTGAGATTCAGTCTCAAATAAATAAATAAATAAAAATAAAAGATAGGGAAAGCAGAATGAAAGTTATAACTTACAACACAAGACAGAGGATTTAAATCTGTTGTCCCCTTCAACATTCTTTCTGCACTTTCACAATTGGGATTTCCTGGGTTATTTAAGGTTGGGTGGGAAGTGGAATGACTGCCCACTTCCAAGGGTTTTGCAGGCATAGAAGACCATTTCCCATGTCTCTCGTGCTTCTCCCTTTTTAGCACACCCATCCTAATGCTAACTTTTCCTTTCTCCTCTCCTCCACCTTTCCCTAGGCGCTTCTTCTTTTCCCTCTTGTCTTCTCTTTTCTTCTACCTTTCATTCTCTGTTACCTCTCATTTGCTACTTAAGTGTTTCCTTTCCCATCCATAAGGGCAAAGTTGAATGAATCACTTGGTAATGCATCACCTTGAACATCAGAGATTCCATATTAATCCATGTCCTCTTCTAATATGTTTCATCACATCTTATCTTAAGGTCCATCTCATTCAAAGACAAGAATGACCTGGATGTTGAAAAAGTAATATTTGCTGCCACGGTCATATTCGACCTTCAATCATGCATGAGCACCTTTGCAGAGGAAGAAAGGAAGCAATGAGGTAAGAACCAAGACAACAAGAGACTTCACAATGTTTCCTGCAATAATGTCAGTTTCAAAATAAGTAAATAAATAAATAAATAAACAAATAAACCAAAACCATGGAAAATGATGAAAGGCTAGATTTTGTCAGGTATGGGACAGGGCAGGAAACAGAAAGCAGTGGCTGTGATTTACATAAATGGTGTTGTTCTTCTCTCCTGGGGGACTCAGAGTTGGGGAAAACAGAATAATTTTGGAGTCCACAAGTGCCATATTGAAAATATTAGTATGGTTTCACCCATCGAGGTCTGTGTTGTAGGTCCAGCATACATCTGCTGTGCAATCTAACTTTGCATAAGGTGCCAAGAAAACAGTTCTATGGATTCACATAAATTCATTCAGCTCAACACAGAAGTACAATTTTATTCTTCATTCTTGATTTATTTTCCTTCTGTTTTCATTCATTTCCTCCATCCCCCTTCCTTTCATCCCAAGAGGCTCCTGCATTTCTTTCTTCTCTGAATATTATGTACTAGCAACCTCTGGCCAAAGAATGAGATGGATATGAGGGTGAGTGTAGGCATAGCTCTGAGCTTGTAAAGGTGAAAGCTATACAAAGCGAAGTGGAACCCAAGTTAATTTTAAGATTTCATGAGTTTTCTGTAGCCTGGGAACATTAGATTCAGGTTTTTCTTCCTTCCCAAATTTTACATTCTCTGACTTTTTCTGCTCAAGTAAGCATTTCCCTTGTCAAAGTGAGTATTGTGGAAATTGCTTTATCAGCATTAAAAGATGGTAGAAAAGAGATTTTAAAAAGTGCTACATGTAGTGGGATATTTTGACTGTATATTTAATTTAATATAAATTAAAACAGGACTTTCAAGTATTAAGCCCATTGTATAAGCTCTGTTTAGAGAAGGGGTGATTATCCCTACAGTTTCTCATTGAGCAGCCCAGGTTAGCTTGTTATTAAACTTGGAAAGCATGAATGCCTCCTAATGGAAGATTACTGCAACCTTAATTCCATGGTCCCATCCATTAAGGTCCTTATACCAAATATTATTGTAATTACTGACACCATCTAATTGTTAACTGATATACACTCTGTAGTTATAGATTTGTCTACTACGTTTTGTTTAGTGGCTATTTCAATGCCTCAAATCTTCTCAGTTTGTCTGCATCTGTGAGGGAACACAGCACACTTTTACCTCTCTACCATGGATTATCTCATATGGCTTGCCATAGCACATAATCTTTGCCAGCAAGATCTTAACTGCATCCAACTTTCTCCAGAAATATAGGTGTGATATTTATTGATGGCATTCTTCTCTGCGGAGACTTATTTGACACACACACTCACTCAAGACATACAAACATTTGGCTGAGTGCGGCGGGTCACACCTGTAATCCCAGCACTTTGGGAGGCCGAGGTGGGTGGATCACCTGAGGTCAGGAGGTCTAGACCAGCCTGCCCAACATGGTGAAACCCCGTCTCTACTAAAAATAAAAAAATTTGCTGGGCATAGTGGTGGACACCTGTAATCCCAGCTACTCAGGAGGCTGAGGCAGGAGAATCACTCGAACCCAGGAGGAGGGGGTTGCAGTGAGCCAAGATTGCATCATTGCACTCCAGCCTGGGTGACAAGAGTGAAACTCTGTCTAAAAAAAAAAAAAAGACATACAAACATTCACAAAGGACCTCACAATAAAGGGATGGGTTATTGCCCCTCATGTGCAAAAATAAAATTATATAATTATCTCCTCTATTATTGGATGTTGAACTTTGACAAAATTATTACCACTTTCTAAGACACTCTTAAGAATAGTTGGATAGTCCTTTAGCATTATAAAATACATACACCTCAAGCCACAAGCCAATCAACATCTTGCTTTCTTACTCATCCTTCAACCTAGCACTCCCACTTTGAAATATTTATACTTAGGATACATTTCCAACAATATGAAACTATCTACACACATTAACTGCAGGACTACTTGAAACTGCAAAATACTGGAAACTACCTAAACTACCAAACATAGGATATTTATTGAATGAACTATTGTTTCACATGTAATGGTGTAATATGTAGTTATAAAAAGGAATGAGGGCCAAGTGCGGTGGCTCATGCCTGCAATCCTGGCATTTTGGAAGGTGGTGGCAGGAGGACTATTTGAGCACAGGAGTTTGAGACTAGCCTGGGTAAAATAGTGAGACCCTGTCTCTTCAAAAAATAATAATAATAAATTAGCTAGGTATGGTGGCGTATGACTGTGGTCCCAGCCACTAGGGAGGCTCAGGTGGGAGGATTGCTTGAGCCCAAGCGGTCAAGGCTGCAGTGTGAATTCCTTCAGTCACTTGGATTGCAGAGCCTTAGATTGGCTGTATCTCTGTACTGGCAGATTTTGACTGTCTCAGTTGACTCAGTGGACTTTTTGTTAAACCTGGACAACAGAAGCAACATGCATCCTGAAATATTAATACCATCTACTGAAGCCTGCTGAAGTCTCTTCATACCACAAACAACAGATCTTCTAAATGAGGGAGAGCAAGTAGGGAGTGAGAGAAGAAAGATCTTGTAGAACTGCCAGAGAATGCATTTGTTTTCACTCATCTTTGTTCATATGAAGTCCCTAAGAAACAGTATAAACTAAGGAAAGAGTAAGACCTTAAAATATCCCGTCCAACTGTGGTAATAAAGTTAAAAACATACACTGACCAGATTTACAACTGGATAAACAGAGGGACAGAACTAAGTGACCTGGTTAAAGGTGTTGCTGTCTCTGCTAACTCCTCCTTAATAACTCGATTTGAAATGGTGCATAATAACTTAAAGTTTCATGTGTTACAAAAAATTGTCAGAATCTTGGAAATGGGCAACAGAAATGATTGGGTGTCTTTTCAGTGAAGTGTTGGGCATTGTCTAATAGACCTCTGGAAATTACTTGATTGTGAGTGTGTACCTTTGACCAAATTTTTATTTGTTAAACTGTTCTAGGACTCCGCAGGAGAAAAGCTGACTTGTAGATAACTGATAGTAATGCAAATGATATTTGTCCATACCAACTCAAATACATTTTGTCTGATAGAAATATAATTAATTTCCAGTAGAAAATATAACCCCAGATATTACATTTTACTGTCCTGTATAGATTATTATTTTATTTTTATTATTATTATTGAGACGGAGTTTCGTTCTGTTGCCCAAGCTGGAGTGCAGTGGCACCATCTCGGCTCACTGCAACCTCCGCCTCCCAGATTCAAGCCATTCTCCTGCCTCAGCCTCCCGAGTAGCTGTGATTACAGGCGCATGACACCCTACCTGGCTAATTTTTGTATTTTTAGTAGAGACGGGATTTCACCAATTGGTCAGGCTGGTTTCGAACTCCTGACCTCGTGATCTGTCTGCCTCCGCCTCCCAAAGTGCTGGGATCACAGGCGTGAGCCACCACGCCGGGCCTTTCCTGTATAGATTATTAATCAGTTTTCCATTTATCATTTACTTATTAATTTCCCCAAGAATCCTAAGATACAAATTATTAAATTCACAGATGGAAGGAGAGGACAAAATAACCCAAGACATCGCCCAATTTGCAAGTGATGCAGCCTAAATGTAAACTTCACCACCCACCCCAGTAGTTCGGCCCTTTCTGCCCCAAAGTCACTCCTGTGACAGGCCGGCCTCAAACGACTCTCACCAACTAGCATGCTTGGAACACACTAAGGCAAAGAAAAACGCATTTCTTGTTCCCAACCAACCAGTCGAGGAATGAAAATTCCCAATTAGAGATCCTGGCGTGTTTCTAGAGTCAGCTGAACCCACTTTGAATACTGGCGCGTTCGGTGACCTCTCTTCCCAGAGAGAAGGTGGCAGTGGACTTCCATCAGATGATGGCTTGCTGCGTGAACCCATTGATAAACCAATACGCAGGAATCAGACCTAAAATGACAAAACCAGGGCCAGGCGCGGTGGCTCACGCCTGTAATCCCAGCACTTTGGGAGGCCGAGGTGGGTGGATCACCTGAGGTTGGGAGTTTGAGGTCAGCCTGGCCAACATGGAGAAATCCCATCTCTACTAAAAATATAAAATTAGCCGGGTGGCGCATGGCTGTAATCCCAGCAGGAGCCTAAGGCAGAGAATCGCTTGAACCCGGGAGAGGGAGGTTGCAGTGAGTTGAGATCGCGCCATTGCACTCCAGCCTGGTCAACAATAGTGAAACTCCTTCTCAATAAATAAATAAATAAATAAATAAATAAATAAATAAATAAAACCAGAAAGAGCTGCTTTCTAAGATTGGCCTTATTAAGGCCTGACTCGCTTTAAAACATTGGTATTATAAAGGTTGGAATCAAAAGCATCCATTTGTCTCCCCGTCGGGGAATCGAACCCCGGTCTCCCGCGTGACAGGCGGGGATACTCACCACTATACTAACGAGGAAGCCTTGAGCTAGTGCTAAGAAGTTCTTCTATTGAAGTGGTATTCATACATTGACTACTGAATTTTTCCTTGACAGAGGCCCTAAAAAATGCTAATCTTCATATTAAAAAGTTGTTATAAGATTCTATAAAACAGATTTCCCATGTTGCTTCGAAAACCTGAAAACGGCAGTTCTGCAAAAGATTATGACTTTGCTGAAAATAGTTCTAGGTCATGAATAGCAAAGAAATCTTCATTAATAGTAAGGAGCACAGTAAACTTAAAAAACTTCCTCTGCTCGAAATATCCTCCTTTCTTCTTCAACTCAAGTTTATTCATTATAGGTTTACCTCAAGGTCACCGTCCCCCAGGATTTTTTCTCGGACCAATGTGAGTTAGATGCCCTTCCTCTGGTTCTGTTTACCATGATAAAAATATACATATATTAATTTCTACATTTCCTTTCATAAAGGATCTTAAAGTCTAGGTTTTAGATTTTGCAGCATTGACATTAAATACGTGTTTATTTTTGTATAGCCGTTTAGTAGTAGAAATCCCATTCCTAGGAATGTGTTTCAGTGAAATTCCAGCTGAGCTCAATAAGTGGCTTCACAGAAATAAGATATTAATTGTACCAATTTGATGTAAAGGGAATTAAAGGCAACCTGATGTGCATCAGAAATCTGAATAAGTGTGTACTGAGAGAAAATCAGCAAGTTTTCTAGCACTGCTATAACATGTCACAAACTGGGTGGTTTAAAACAATAAAAATTTGCTCTCAGTTCTGTTGTCTAGGAGTCTGAAATCAAAGTGTCTGCAGTCACCTTCTCTGAAGGCTCTAGGGAAGAATATTTCCTTGCCTCTTCCTAGTTTCTGATGTCTCCTGGAAACCTCTAGTGTACCTTGGGTTGTAGCTGCGTAATTCCTATCTCTGTCTCTGTTGTTATGTGGCCTTCTTTTCTCTGTGTCTCTGTATGCCTTCTCTTCTTATAAAGACACCAGTCATTGGATTTAAGCCTCGCCCTAATCCAGTATGACCTCATCTTAACTAATTACGTCAGCCAAGACCCTATTTTCAAATAAAGTCACATTTTGAGGTTCTGGATGGACACAAACTTGGGGCAACATTATTTAATCCACTACAACTAAGAATGAAGAAGTGTTATATGCATGAGCTTAATTAACTACACCAAAGTAAACATTGAGAGCTGTAAAATCACTGATTACAATTGGCTGTGGGTGAGAGGGAAGAGAGGCGGGGAGGAAGAATATGCAATCTTGCATTGTTAATTGTTCAAACTAAGGAAACAAAGAGATTGTCTAAAGAAACACAATAACCAAGCTCTTAAATAATAATGTAATGATGAAGATAACAAATAGATAAAAATTACAAACTTTCTAAAAATATCAGAAGAGGTAGAATGACAAAATAGCTTATTTTCAAAATAGAAACTGAAAACTTAAATAAGTGGAAAAACATATCATGTTTACAGATAAGAAGACTTCATATCTCAACCATATCATTTCTTCCCAAACTGATCTATTGATTCAGTGTAATTTCAACATAAATTCCAAAAGTGTTTTTCCAAGGATTTGATAAACTGGTTGTAAAATTATATGGAAGTGCATAGGAACTATAATAGCAAGAACACTTACTAAAAATAAGGAGAAAATTGCCAACAAACTTGCAGGACTTATTAGACATTCCAGAAATTCATATATTAAAACACGTAGATATAAAATCTTGAGTTGACAAAATACAAAAAAGAGCTCATTAAAGAAAAACTCATACATATATAAACTCTGGTATATTGACTGAGGGTTATGCCAGATCATAGGAGAGTTGGGGGTATTTAATGAATGAAGCCAGGAATATAATATTCTTATAGAGGGAAACACGAAGTTGGGTAAAGATTAACACCATGAGCTGGGCACGGTGGCTCACGCCTGTAATCCCAGCACTTTGGGAGGCTGAGGTGGGTGGATTGCCTAGGTCAGGAGTTCAAGACCAACTTGGCCAACATAGTGAAACCCCGTCTCTACTAAAAATACAAAAAATTAGCCGGGCTCGGCGGCAGGCACCTGTAATCCCAGCTACTCGGGAGGCTGAGACAGGAGAATCGCTTGAACCTGGAATGTGGAGGTTGCAGTGACGCAAGGCAATGTCGTTTCACTCCAGCCTCGGCAACGTCGTTTCACTCCAGCCTCGGCAACGTCGTTTCACTCCAGCCTCGGCAACGTCGTTTCACTCCAGCCTCGGCAACGTCGTTTCACTCCAGCCTCGGCAACAAGAGAAAAACCCTATCCAAAAAAAAAAAAAAAAAAAAAAAAAGATTAACACCATGAAGATCAAGGACATAAATGTCAAGAACAAAATTTGCAATTCTTACTAGTATTTATACAAATCAATCAGGACTGCGTATACACTAGTTAGGTAGTAAGATGGAGACATTTAATACAACAAATTGGCTACACTAGTGATAGAGAAACTGATATGACAAATGGGACAGAGATTAGCAAGAACTGGAAATCACTAAAGGCCAAAAGCCTCTGCCACCTGGAAGAACCTGAAGCCGCAGCAGGCTTACCCTTCAGGCTCTTGACACATTAAGATGTAGCAGAAGCCCAGGAGGGATGGGTAATACCCTGTTTCCACTTTTCCTTCTTCCCTTTCATCTCCATTCAGTTCCTAACATTGGTTAAGTCCAGCCAGAAGTCAGTTGACAAGGGAGTCTGGGAAACGCAGTTTACGTCATTGCAGTGTAGAGCAAAAAAGAGCATGGGTGATGAGTAAGTCTGAGCAAAAACAGCTAAGTGAACTCTACCTCTTTTGCTACTCAACATCCAATCTCAGCATTTTACCAATATTTAACTCACATTCAAAAACTAATGCTTTCTGCACATGAAGAGATCCTTAAACTCCCCCAGAAAAGAAAAGCACGTACCATCACACTTTCTGGAAGAGACAGCATTATTAGAGCCTAGGAATTGAAATTATCTGGCTTAAGGTTTAATCGTACTTCTCGTGTCCAGTGAGAGCTAAAGTGAAGGAGAACATGCAGCTGTTCCCATAGATGGTGCCCAAAGCAGGCAGACAGTGGTAGAAATTATCTGACTCCTTTATTCCTTTTACTCTCCTATCACCCACCAGTGCATTTTGTTGACTAAACTGAGCTGCAGACAAATGTGAAGCAGGCTTGGGAAATGCAGTCGGAGTTCAACCCTCTTTGATGTGGGGAAAAGGTGAAGGAGAAGGGTGAAGAAAGAATTTGAGAAGCAAGAGGCAGTGGTTACCACATATATGAGAATATGTATTGGAAGTAGTAAAGATTGGAAACACTGGTTAAACAAGACACAAAAATGCCCCAGGTTTAAGAAAACCTTGATAATTATGAAAGTAATTACAGATTAAATTGAAAACACAAGTTACTCTGAGAAAGATTAAACTGCATCCAAATAATTGAATTGAATTGCAAGGGATTAGATAAGGAGGAAGATAAAAAAATGTAGCAAGACTTCCACATGTAAATAAGTCAAATATATACATGAAATAATCAAATAGATAAACTGACATTTAGAAGAAAATTCAAATGTATAAATCAAAACATATGTAGATATGTTCAACCTCATTGTGATAAAGGAATACAAACCATCACTACAATAATATACTATTACCCTTCACTTGATCAGATTAAAATGAAATGTGCAAAAATAATAGCAGTTGACTATTTAGATATGTAGTAGTATCCCTAATACATTGCCAAGAGAGGCATCCATTTTTACAACCCTGAAAAATGGTTTGTCATTATCTCAAAAAGTTAAACATTTACAAAATCTAACAAATTGACAATTTTTCTTCTAGGAACACACACACACACACACACACAAAACACTTGTAACTCTGCACCATGCTGTATGTGCATAATTGCTCATAGAACTGTTAACAATATTAAATATGCCTGGAAACAACTCAGATGCTCATTGGTTGCTGTGTGAAAGGCCTGATGCAAAGATTTTTGAAGTCTGCACTCTGAAATGAGAAAATTTCCCACAGTATATGCATAATATATGCATGAAAATTATTCATATATTAGCTGCTCCTACCCCACAAAAAAATCCTCAATATACTCTAAAATATAGAAATAGTAGAAATCAACATTTTCTGACCTTTGAAAATTATAAAACTTTCTTTTAAAAACTAGGGCCGGCCGTGCACGGTGGCTCATGCCTATAATCCCAGCACTTTGGGAGGCCGAGGCGTGTGGATTACCTGATGTTATGTGGGGAAAAGAAAGATAGATCAGACTGTTACTGTGTCTGTGTAGAAAGAAGTAGACATAAGAGACTCTATTTTGTTCTGTATTAAGAAAAATTCTTCCGCCTTGAGATGCTGTTAATATGTAACCCTAGCCCCAATCCTGTGCTAGCAGAGACATGTGCTGTGTTGACTTAAGGTTTAATGGATTTAGGGTTATGCAGGATGTGCTTTGTTAAAAAAGTGCTTGAAGACAGTATGCTTGTTAAAAGTCATGCCATTCTTTAATCTCAAGTACCCAGGGACACAATATACTGCAGAAGACAAAAGTACCCAGGGACACAATACACTTCGGAAGGCCGCAGGGACCTCTGCCTAGGAAAGCCAGGTATTGTCCAAGGTTTCTCCTCATATGATAGCCTGAGATGTGGCCTCCTAGGAAGGGAAAGACCTGACCATCCCCCAGCCCGATACCCGTAAAGGGTCTGTGCAGAGGAGGTTTAGTAAAAGAGGAAGGCCTCTTTGCAGTTGAGATAAGCAGAAGGCATCTGTCTCCTGCTCGTCCCTGGGCAATGGAATGTCTCGGTGTAAAACCCGATTCTATGTTCTATTTGCTGAGATAGGAGAAAACAGCCTTAAGGCTGGAGGTGAGACATGCTGGCGGCAATATTGTTCTTTAATGCACTGAGATGTTTATGTATGTGCACATCAAAGCACAGCACCTTTTCTTAACCTTGTTTAGACATAGAGACCTTTGTTCACATGTTTTCCTGCTGACCCTCTCCCCGGTATTACCCTATTGTACTGCCACATCCCCCTCTCCGAGATAGTAGAGATAATGATCAATAAATACTGAGGGAACTCAGAGACCAGTGCCAGGGCGGGTCCTCCCTATGCCGAGCGCCAGTTCCCTGGGCCCACTTTTTCTTTCTCTATACTTGTCTCTGTGTCTCTTTCTTTTCTCCGTCCCACCTGACAAGAAACGCCCACAGGTGTGGAGAGGCAGGCCACCCCTTCATCTGGATGCTCGAGCATGGTCATTGAGGACAAGTCAATGAGAGATTCCAGAGTACATCTATGGTCAGCCTTGCGGTAAGCCTGTGTGCTCGAAAGAACCTAGGGTAACAATGGGGCAAACTAAAAGTAAATATGCCTCTTATCTCAGCTCTATTAAAATTATTTTTAAAAGATGGGGAGTTAGAGTCTCTACAGAAAATCCAATCACGCTATTTCAAACGATAGAACAATTCTGCCCACGGTTTCTAGAACAGGGAACTTTAGATCTAAAAGATTAGGAAAAAATTGGCAAAGAATTAAAACAAGCAAGTAGGAAGGGTGAAATCATCCCACTTACAGTATGGAATGATTGGGTAATTATTAAAGTAGCTTTAGAACCGTTTCAAACAGGAGAAGATACTGTTTCAGTTTCTGATGCTCCTGAAAGCTGTGTAATCGATTGTGAAGAAGAGGCAGGGATAGAATCCTGGAAAGGAACAGAAAGTTCACATTGTAAATATGTAGCAGAGTTGGCAATGGCTCAGTCAACGCAAAATGTTGACTATAATCAATTACAGGAGGTGATATATCCTGAAACGTTAAAATTAGAAGAAAAAGGTCAAGATTTAGTGGGGCCATCAGAGTCTAAACCACGATGGCCAACTCGTCTTCCAGCAGCTCAGATGCCTGTAACATTATAACCTCAAATGCAGGTTAGACAAGTACAAACCCCAAAAGAAGATCAAATAGAACAAGATAGAGTCTCTGTCACGTCGGCGCCAATCCAAATACAGTATCCACAATATCAGCCGGTAGAAAATAAGACCCAATTGCCAGTAGCCTGTCAATATTGGCTGCCAGCTGAACTTCAGTATCGGCCGCCCCCATAAAATCAGTATGGACAGCCAGGAACGTTTCCAGCACCACAGGGCAGGGCGTTATAGCCTCAGCCGCCCAGTATGAGACTTAATCCTACCGCACCACCTAGTGGAGAGGGTAGTGAATTACATAATATTATTGATAAGAAAACAAGGAGATACTGAGGCGGGGCAATTCTCAGTAATATTAGAACCGATACCACTTGGAGAAGGGGCCCAAGAGGGAGAGCCTCCCCTAGCTGATGCCAGATATGAGTACTTTTCTATAGAAATGCTAAAAGATATGAAATAGGGAGTAAAACAGTATGGACCCAACTCCACTTATATAAGGACATTATTAGATTCCGTTGCTCATGGACATAGACTCATTCCTTATGACTGGGAGATTTTGGCAAAATCATCACTCTCACCCTCTCAATTTTTACAATTTAAGACTTGGTGGATTGATGGGGCACAAGAACAGGTCCAAAGAAATAGAACTGCCAATCCTCCTATTAACATAGATGCAGATCGACTATTGGGAATAGGTCAAAATTGGAGCACTACGGAGCAACAAGCAATAATGCAAAATAAGGCCATTGAGCAAGTTAGAGCTATCCACCTTAGAGCCTGGGAAAAAAATCCAAGATCCAGGAACCACCTGCCCCTCATTCAATACAATAAGACAAGGCTCTAAAGAGCCCTACCATGATTCTGTGGCAAGGCTTCAAGACGCTGCTCAAAAGTCAATTACCGATGAGAATGCCTGTAAGGTCATAGTGGAGTTGATGGCATATGAAAACGCCAGTCCTGAGTGTCAATCAGCCATTAAGCCATTTAAAGGAAAGGTCCTGGCAGGATCAGATGTAATCTCAGAGTACGGAAAAAGCCTGTGATGGAATTGGAGGAGCTATGCATAAAGCTATGCTTACGGCTCAAGCAATCACAGGAGTTGCTTTAGGAGGACAAGCCAGAACATTTGGGGGAAAATGTTATAATTGTGGACAAATTGGCACCTAAAAAAATTACCCAGTCTCAAACAAACAAAATATAACTATTCAAGGTATTACAACAACAGATAAAGAGCCACCTGACTTATGTCCAAGATGCCAAAAAGGAAAACATTGGGCTAATCAATGTCATTCTAAATTTGATAAAAACTGGGCAACCATTGTCGGGAAATGAGAAGACAGGCCAGCCTCAGGCCCTGCAACAAACTGGGGCATTCCCAATTCAGCCCTTTGTTCCTCAGGGTTTTCAGGGACAACAACCCCCACTGTCACAAGTACTTCAAGGAATGAGCCTGTTACCACAATATAGCAATTGTCCCCCGCCACAAGCGGCAGTGCAGCAGTAGATTTATGTACTATACAAGCAGTCTCTCTGCTTCCAGGGGAGCCCCCACAAAAAATCCCCACAGGGACATATGGCCCACTGCCTAAGGGGACTGTGGGACTAATCTTAGGAAGATCAAGTCTAAATCTAAAGGGAGTTCAAATTCATACTGGTGTGGTTAATTCAGACTACAAAGGTGAAATTCAACTGGTTATTAGCTCCTCAATTCCTTGGAATGCCAGTCCAGGAGACAGGATTGCTCAATTATTACTCCTTCCTTATATTAGGTTGCTAAGAGTGAGATAAAAAGAACAGGAGGGTTTGGAAGCACTGATTTGCAGGAAAGGCTGCATATTGGACAAGTCAGTTCTCAGAGAACAGACTTGTGTGTAAGGCCATTATTCAAGGAAAAAGTTTGAAGGGCTCGCAGACACTGGAGCAGAGGTCTCTATCATTGCTTTAAATCAGTGGCCAGGCTGTTACAGGACTTGTCGAAAAGGCTGTTACAGGACTTCTCAGCATGGGCACTGCCTTAGAAGTGTATCAAAGTACTGTGATTTTACATTGTTTAGGGCCGGATAATCAAGAAAGTACTGTTCAACCAATGATTACTTCCATTCCTGTTAATCTGTGGGGTCGAGATTTGTTACAAAAATGGGGTGCGGAAATCACTATGCCTGCTCCATTATGCAGCCCCACGAGTCAAAAAATCATGACTAAGATGGGATATGTAACAGAAAAGGGATTAGGAGAACATGAAAATGGCATTAAAGTCCCAATTGAGACTGACGGAAATCAAGAAAGAAAAGGAATAGGGTGTCCTTTTTAGGGGCAGCCACTGTAGAGCCTCCTAAACCCATTCCATTAACTTGGAAAACAGAAAAACCAGTATGGGTAAATCAGTGGCCACTACCAAAACAAAAACTGGAGGCTTTGCATTTATTAGAAGGAACAATTAGAAAAGGGACATATTGAGCCTTTATTTTCACCTTGGAATTCTCCCGTGTTTGTAATTCAGAAAAAATCCGGCCGATGGCTTATATGTTAACTGACTTAAGAGCGGTCAATGCCGTAATTCAACCCATGGGACCTCTCCAACCCGGACTGCCCTCTCTGGCCATGACCCCAAAAGACTGGCCTCTAATTATAATTGATCTGAAGGATTGCTTTTTTACCATTCCTCTGGCAGAGCAGGATTGTGAAAAATTTGCCTTTACTATACCAGTCATAAATAATAAAGAACCAGCCACCATGTTTCAGTGGAAAGTGTTATCTCAGGAAATGCTTCATAGTCCAACTATTTGTCAGACTTTTGTAGGTCAAGCTCTTCAACCAGTTAGAGACAAATTTTCAAACTGTTATATCATTCAGTATGTCGATATTTTATGTGCTTCAGAAACGAGACAAATTAATTGACTGTTACACATTTCTGCAAGCAGAGGTTGCCAAAGCAGGCCTGACAATAGCATCTGATAAGATTCAAACCTCTACTCCTTTTCATTATTTAGGGATACAAATAGAAAATAGAAGAATTAAGCCACAAAAAATAGAAATAAGAAGAGACACATTAAAAACATTAAATGACTTTCAAAAATTGCTAGGAGATATTAATTGAATTCGGCCAACTCTAGGGATTCCTACTTATGCCATGTCAAATTTGTTCTCTATCCTAAGAGGAGACCCAGACTTAAATAGTAAAAGAATAGTAACCGCAGAGGCAACAAAAGAAATTAAATTAATGGAAGAAAAAAAATTTAGTTAGTGCAAATAAATAGAATAGATCCCTTAGCTCCAGTCCAACTTTTGATTTTTGCTACTGCACATTCTCCAACAGGCATCATTGTTCAAAATACTGATCTTGTGGAGTGGTCATTTCTTCCTCACAGTACAATTAAGACTTTTACATTGTACTTGGATCAGATAGCTACATTAATTGGTCAGGCAAGATTACGAATAATAAAATTGTGTGGAAATGACCCAGACAAAATAGTTATTCCACAAGTTATTGTTCCTTTAAACAAGGAACAAGTTATTGTTCCTTTAAACAAGGAACAAGTTATTGTTCCTTTAAACAAGGAACAAGTTAGACAAGCCTTTATCAATTCTGGTGCATGGCAGATTGATCTTGCTAACTTTGTGGGAATTATTGATAATCATTACCCAAAAATAAAAATCTTCCAGTTTTTAAAATTGACTACTTGGATTTTACCTAAAATTGCCAGACATAAACCTTTAGAAAATGCTCTCACAGTATTTACCGATGGTTCCAGCAATGGAAAAGCAGCTTACATGGGGCCAAAAGAGCGAGTAATAATCAAAACTCAATGTCAATTGGCTCAAAGAGCAGAGTTGGCTGCAGTCATTACAGTGTTACAAGATTTTAATCAACCTATTAATATTGTATCAGATTCTGCATATGTAGTACAGGCTACAAGGGATGTTGAGACAGCTCTAATTAAATATAGCATGGATGATCAGTTAAACCAGCTGTTCAATTTATTACAACAAACTGTAAGAAAAAGAAATTTCCCATTTTATATTACTCATATTCGAGCACACACTAATTTACCAGGGCCTTTAACTAAAGCAAATGAACAAGCTGACTTACTGGTATCCTCTGCATTCATAAAAGCACAAGAACTTCATGCTTTGACTCAAGTAAATGCAGCAGGATTGAAAAACAAATTTGATGTCACATGGAAACAGCCAAAAGATATTGTACAACATTGCACCCAGTGTCAAGTCCTACACCTGCCCACTCAAGAGGCAGGAGTTAATCCCAGAGGTCTGTGTCTTAATGCGTATGGCAAATGGATGTCACGCATGTACCTTCATTTGGAAGATTATCATATGCTCATGTAACAATTGATACTTATTCACATTTCATATGGGCAATCTGCCAGACGGGAAAAAGTATTTCCCATGTTAAAAAACATTTATTATCTTGTTTTGCTGTCATGGGAGTTCCAGAAAAAATTAAAACTGACAATGGACCAGGATACTGTAGTGAAGCTTTCCAAGAATTCTTAAATCAGTGGAAAATTACACATACAACATACAACAGGAATTCCCTATAATTCCCAAGGACAGGCCATAGTTGAAAGAACTAATAGAACACTCAGAACTCAATTAGTTAAACAAAAAGAAGGGGGAGACAGTAAGGAGTGTACCACCCCTCAGATACAACTTAATCTAGCACTCTATACCTTAAATTTTTTAAACATTTATAGAAATCAGACTACTACTTCTGCAGAACAACATCTTACTGGTAAAAATAACAGTCCATATGAAGGAAAACTGGTTTGGTGGAACAACAAAAATAAGATATGGAAAATAGGGAAGGTGGTAACATGGGGGAGAGGTTTTGCTTGTGTTTCACCAGGAGAAAATCAGTTTCCTGTTTGGATACCCACAAGACATTTGAAGTTCTACAATGAACCCATTGGAGATGCAAAGAAAAGTGCTGCCACGGAGACAGAAACACCACAATCGAGCATCATCGACTCACAAGATGAGCAAAATGGTGATGTCAGAAGAACAAATGAAATTGCCATCCATCAAGAAGGCGGAGCCGCCAACTTGGGCACAATTAAAGAAGCTGACACAGTTAGCTAAAAAACGCCTAGAGAACACAAAGGTGACACAAACTCCAGAGAATATGCTGCTTGCAGCTTTGATTTTATCAACGGTGGTAAGTCTCCCCATGCCTGCAGGAGCAGCTGCAGCTAATTATACCTACTGGGCCTATGTGCCTTTCCCACCCTTAATTCGGTCAGTCACATGTGTGGATAATCCTATTGAAGTATATGTTAATAATAATAGTATATGGGTACCTGGCCCCATGATCGTTGCCCTGCCAAACCTAAGGAAGAAGGGATGATGATAAATATTTCCACTGGGTATCATTATCCTCCTATTTGCCTAGGGAGAGCACCAGGATGTTTAATGCCGGCAATCCAAAATTGGTTGGTAAAAGCACCCATTGTCAGCACCACCAGTAGATTTACTTATCACATGGTAAATGGAATGTCACTCAGGCTACAGGTAAATTATTTACAGGACTTTTCTTATCAAAGATCATTAAAATTTAGGCCTAAAGGGAAACCTTGCCCCAAGGAAATTCCCAAAGGATCAAAAGACACAGAAGTTTTAGTTTCGGAAGGACGTGTGGCCAATAGTGCTGTGATAATTACAAAATGATGAATTCGGAACTATTATTGATTGGGCATCTTGAGAACAATTCTACCACAATTGCACAGGGCAAACTCAATCGTGGCCCAGTGCGTGAGTCCAGCTGTTAATAGTGACTTAACAGAAAGTTTAGACAAACATAAGCACAAAAAATTACAGTCTTTCTACCCTTGGGAATGGGGAGAAAAAGGAATCTCTACTCCAAGACCAAAAATAATAAGTCCTGTTTCTGGTCCTGAATATCCAGAATTATGGAGGCTTACTGTGGCCTCATACCGCATTAGAATTTGGTCTGGAAATCAAACTGTAGAAACAAGAGATCGTAAGCCATTTTATTCTATCGACCTAAATTCCTGTCTAACAGTTCCTTTGCAAAGTTGTGTAAAGCCCCCTTATATGCTAGTTATAGAAAATATAGTTATTAAACCAGATTCCCAAACTATAACCTGTGAAAACTGCAGATTGTTTACTTGCATTGATTCGACTTTTAATTGATATCACCGTATTCTGCTAGGGAGAGCAAGAGAAGGATCCCTGTGTCCATGGACTCACCATGGGAGGCCTCGCCATCCGTCCATGTTTTGACTGAAGTATTAAAAGGCATTTTAAATAGATCCAAAAGATACATTTTTACTTTAATTGCAGTGATTACGGGATTAATTGCAGTCACAGCTACGGCCGCTGTGGCAGGAGTTGCATTGGATTCTTCTGTTCGGACAGTAAGCTTTGTTAACGATTGGCAAAAGAATTCTACAAGATTGTGGAATTCACAATCTGGTATTGATCAAAAATTGGCAAATCAAATTAATGATCCTTGACAAACTGTCATTTGGATAGGAGATTGGCTTATGAGCTTGGAACATCATTTCCAGTTACAGTGTGACTGGAATACGTCAGATTTTTGTATTACACCCCAAGTTTATAATGAGTCTAAGCATCACTGGGACATGGTTAGATGCCATCTGCAGGGAAGAGAAGATAATCTCACTTTAGACATTTCCAAATTAAAAGAAATTTCGAAGCATCAAAAGCCCATGTAAATTTGGTACCAGGAACTGAGGCAATCGGGGGAGTTGCTGATGGCCTCACAAATCTTAACCCTGTCACTTGGGTTAAGACCATGGGAAGTACTACTGTTGTAAATTTCATGTTAATCCTTGTGTGCCTGTTCTGTCTGTGGTTAGTCTGCAGGTGTACCCAGCAGCTCCGAAGAGACAGTGACCATCGAGAACGGGCCATGATGACCATGGTGATTTCGTCAAAAAGAAAAGGGAGAAATGTGGGGAAAAGAAAGAGATCAGACTGTTGCTGTGTCTATGTAGAAAGAAGTAGACATAAGAGACTCCATTTTGTTCTGTATTAAGAAAAATTCTTCTGCCTTAAGATACTGTTAATCTATAACCCTAGCCCCAACCCTGTGCTAGCAGAGACATGTGCTGTGTTGACTCAAGGTTTAATGGATTTAGAGCTATGCAGGATGTGCTTTGTTAAAGAAGTGCTTGGAGACAGTATGCTCGTTAAAAGTCATCCCCATTCTCTAATATTATGTAGCGGACTCCATACGATAGCACTAAAGCAGTAACCAAAGGAAAACTTGTAGACTTAATAAAAAGGAAACAATATTTCTACCAATAAAAAGAAAATAATATTGAAGCCAAGACTCTGTCTCAGAGAGTGACTTAGTTTAGGTTCCCAAGAAACAGATTATCTGAGAGAGATTATGTGCACAAAATTTATTACAGAGAACACAGAAGAAGATATAAGAATGAGAGAAAAGCAGAATAGGAGAGAGGAAAAAGTAAAACTGCAAAGCAGTTACAGCAGAGGCTTCAGCCAAGCCATGGGAGCTCTGGTAGGATGCCCTTCAGAGCTGTCCCAAATTGAAGCAAAAATGTGGTCACTGGACACTGTTTGCCCCAGAGAGAGTCTAGTCCTGAGAGAGTACAATCGTTGGCAGAGGCTCTGTTCCTGGAGGTGAAATGACATTTTAGCAGTCAACACTGCTAGAAGCTATGAGAATGGAGCCTTGATACTGTGAAGAGGGGTAGCCCCATCAGATATTAAAATATACTCTTCATGCATCCATAATGAAAGCACTATAGCATTCACAAATGAATAGACAGTCTAGTAATGGAATACAAAGTCCAGAAGTAAACAGAAGTAAAAAAAAAAAAATCACATATGGGTATTTAGTATTTTATAAAGCGTGTATTTCAAGCCATAGGTATAAAGACAGACTTTTGGACAAGTAGTTCAGGAACAACTTGTTAGCCAATTAGAGCTAAAACGAAATTCAGCTCTCACTCTTTATGCAAGAATAAATTCCAAATGAATCAGTGATCTAAGTGCAAACACTGAAAACCTACAAGTATTAAAAAGAGTCGTGTGAATTCCCTTGTAGCCTGGATATAGAGTTTCCTAATTATAGTTATACTGTAGATATAATAAAAGAAAATTTAATAGCTTTAAGTACCTAAAAATACGGTATAAAGAAACATGATAAGCAGACTCTAAAGAGAGTGAACAAATGGTGGGAATGGAGGCAGGGAGACTATTTGCAATGTGTATCACAGATAAAGAGTTAATATCCTTAATACAGAAACATTTTTCAACAATTGAAGAAACATTTTTCAACAATTGAAGAAAAGAAAACTTTATAGTAAAATGGGCAAAAACATTAACAGATAATATATATATTTGCACATACGAAAATATGTTTAAATTCTGTAATAAAGAATTGCAAATTGAAACTACGTGAAGATACTTTTTCTCTGCTATCAGATTGGTAAAAATTTTAAAAGTATGTCAATGCATACAGGGAACAAGTAGTGTCATTTATTTCTGGTAAGGAAGCACATTGATATCAATACAAGCTTTATGAAGGGGAATTAGACTATGTCTAACAAAATTATATATATCTTAATCATTTCACCCAACAATCCCAAGGCTAACAATTTACCCTGAAAATCTACATCAACAAAATGAAAATATTCATAAGAATATTTACTCATTGCAGCATTGTTTGTAATTGCAAAATTTTTTGAACAACCTAAATGCTTAAGCATAAAAGAATGACTAGATTGTTACTTCCACACAGTGGAGTACTTATGGAGCTGTACAAAAGATCTCTATGAACTGACATGGAGAGATTTCTAACATATATTGCTAAGCAAAAAAAGTAAAGCAAATCAATATATATATACTGTAAATCAATATATACACAATATAGTATAATATCTTTAGTCTGAGAAAGAAGAGGACATTTTATAAAGTATGTATCGCTGGGTGCAGTGGCTCACACCTATAATCCCAGCACTTTGGGAGGCCTAGGTGGTTGGGTCACAAGGTCAGGAGTTGGAGACTAGCCTGACCAACATGGTGAAACCCTGTCTCTACTAAAAATACAAAAATTACCCGGGCCTGGTGGCACGTGCCTGTAATCCCTACTCAGGAGGCTGAGACAGGAGAATCGCTTGAACCGGGGAGGTGGAGGTTGCAGGAGCCGAGATGGCGCCATTGCACTCCAGACTGATCTCAATAAATAAATAAATAAATAAATAAATAAATAAATAAGTATGTATCTGCCTGCTTATTCAAAGGAGGTACAGGAAGGATAAAAAAAAGAAACTGGTAAGATGGATTACCTATAGGCGGTAGATGAGAATGAGTTGAAAAAGATGGAGAAGGAAAGAAAAAGAAGCAATGAAGGGAAGTGGTATTTCTTCGAGTATATCTCTTTTGCATAGTTCTAACTTTTAAAATGATGTTATGTTTTAACTATATACAAAAACTAAAATAGGCCGGGCACAGTGGCTCATGCCTGTAATCCCAGCAATTTGGGAGGCCGAGCAGGCAGATCGCCTGAGGTCAGGAGTTCAAAGCCTGGCCAACATGGTGAAACCCCGTCTCTATTAAAAATACAAAAATTAGCCTGGCATGGTGGCGCTCCTGTAATCCCAGCTACTTGGGAGGCTGAGACAGGAGAACCACTTGAACCCGGGAGGTGGGTGTTGCAGGGAACCAAGATCACGCCATTGCACTCTAGCCTTGGCGACAAGAGTGAAATTCCGTCTCAAAAAAATAAAATAAAATAAAAAAATAAGCAAGGTCAGGGAAAAGAGTCAAAATGGACCTAATTACTTCAAATGAATCATATAACTGAAAAAAGAAAGGGCGAGGTCTTACAAAATGGACCCAAATGCAGTGTTTGGACTGAATATTGTCAGGCTCAAGACAAAAGTGACAAGACAAAAAAACTGTCAACAATTTTGAACTCTTAGTACCTTCATAGTGGCGTGGTTTAGCAGATTCAGCACACTGCCCACAGAAGCCATGCCCTAGAAGCCCATGATCAGGGTGATTAACCATAATCCAAATCCCGGGATAATGACAGAAATAATGTAAACACAGAAAATACTATTTCAGAAAGTGTTTGGAAATGAGTTTTTCAACTGGGAACTGTTGCAAAGTGGTCAAATTTTTTGTGCAAGAAGAGCTGGTCTAAACTCCAAGGAACCACAGAGACAGACTATGCAAAGGTCACTGCTCTTAAAGATTTTGCATTTTAATCAAGACCTTCCAAACTGCTCCCCCCCCATGCCTGGATTAATGAACCATTTCAAGGGAGTTTTAAAATGGTCCATTTCCCAGTCATTCCATCACCAGTTTATTATTTTTATATCATGTCCTTTTCCACTTCTCTTGAAATATTGGGGATATGTTTCAAATAATATTGGGAAAGGATAATTTAATGAAGAAAGTGATGCCTTTGTCTGTTTCAGCCTTTGTGATAATTTCCTTCTCCTCACAAGACGTTCCCAAATGGGCTGGGATTTAGACCTAACTAAAGTAAAACTAGTAAGTTTCGCCTGAACAGGGACTTGAACCCTGGACCCTCAAATTAAAAGCCCGAGGCTCTACCGACTGAGCTATCCAGGCTCTCTATTGCTGTCTCCGTTGCACTAGGAAGTGCTAATAAGGCTCATGATTTCGGTAATTACTCGGGTCTTCCAAGCGTTCTGGTCATATACCGGTGCCTCAGCACTGCAGCCGAGCTTTATTATATTGAGCATTCATTTAACCCTCAAACTGTTCATGCGTTAAATATGAAATTATTGTGTAGTATTTATTACAGGGGAAATGAAGAAAATCGGGCTCAGAATAGAGTGGTACCCCTTCGGTAGTGAATATTCCCACTACCGTGTGCAGCTCATTACTGCACACAGGAGCCTTTAGAGATCGTAGCTGGCTGGTAAAGGCGCTTTAGAGCGGACTCTCGGGCTTCTTCATCAGCTTACCAGAAGGTTGGAGGCAGAAAGTACACATTTCAACAATGACTTCAATAAGTGGGAAGAAATTTCAGACGAATAAAACATTTGGGTAAAGAAAGATTAAGTTATGGCACAAGGGAAGTAGTTCAATTCCCGTTGTTTCCTCCGTTTTTATCCTAGCTCTTCAGAGATGAGGTTTCCTGGAATCGTAATGTCAGAGCAACATACATGTGACACCCGCTTCTGTCTGGGGAATTACCTCCTTCAAAACCCACTTCTCCAAGAGTTTTGTAATATCTTTTTCCCGGTCGCCCAACCTAGTCTTCATCTTTTGCTCTTTTTCTTCACCTCTTCCTCAGTCTTTCCCTTCTTCTCCACACCAATCTCTGCTCCTCTACCGCCTTATTTTTCAGACCTCCCATTTGCAGATTCACTCATTTCTCCGCCTGTGCTTCCGATCTTTCAAAGTGGACCACTAGGTTTCAGAAAGGACCAGGCAGTTAAAACAGAGCTTACTCCCTCAGTCACAGTAGGTCTTCAATTACTCATGACAGGTGTTAAAGCACCTCTGACGAGTGCCAGATCCAACATTTTGGAGGAAAAAAAACAGGGAGTTAGCAGAGGATGGTTTCGATCCATCGACCTCTGGGTTATGGGCCCAGCACGCTCCCGCTGCGCCACTCTGCTGCCCCTCTATGTTGTTGTGCCTTATATCCAAGTAACTTATACATCTCCTAACACCGCTGTCCAGTTGTGTCAATATATTTTTTTCTTCCTTATCTATTTATTTTCTCTAGTCTGCCTTTCATCCTCGAGTTGTCTCACGTTTCCTTCTCAACATAGTCACCTACGACTTGTTGTTTGCTCCTTTGCAACTTAAGAAAACCTATTGAAATCCGTTCTCAGGAACTTGACATTCAACCCGTTAGGCTCTCATACACTGACTTCTAGGGTTGGAATTAGAACTCAGGGTTTGTTTGCTTGTTTGTTTGTTTGTTTTCCGCGCCTTCTATAGTGCACACACTGTCTGTATTTGGAACACCTTGGCTCCTCCGTATCCCTGGTAAGGCAGGGGCACTGTGTGGTCGTGAGGCCCTGTCCTCGGCCAGGTTGGAGAGACTAAGGAGAAACTGAAGATGCAGCGAACGGAAGAGAAGGAAATGCATGTACTTCCGAAAATCTTTGCTCGCGGAATTGAGGGAGATGTGGAGACGACATGCCAACTCAAAGAAGATTCAGTTTTCTGTGTCCCCCCACTACAATGAAACTTTTTTCACAAAGATCGCAATGGGTATTCCTAACTACAAGAAGAGCGTGTGTGTGTTGACCACTTGGCCTTTGGACACTGGATCGGAAAACTGAGGCTCAGATCGCGTTCTAGGTGTGTCTGTGGACCCGTTTTTGTCAGTCTTGGTTCTTCCAGCCAAGGAATTGCGCAAAGCCATTTTAAAGATCCTGAGTACAATTTAAGCTCCCCAGTGGGGTGGGCTTCACGGGCCTGAGATCTATGGCGTCGCACAACTTACCACCATCCCCCGAGCACCCCTATACACTCAACCCTACTCTTGGGGTTTAACGTTTTGTAATGGCTCTCTTGAAGTTCTCAATAGTTTTATCCTTAAATTTGTGTTTTGTAAGCTATAGCCAACATGACAATGTAGCAAGCTTAGGCATGGGGGTCAGTTGACTCCCAAGAGTTCTGCCCAAGAGTTGGCTCTCAAGAGCTCTGCCTCCCCTCGATGGGTTTTCAGCAGCGAATTAGCCCTGCTAACTGGCATCCTTCCCCACTCTCTTTCCCGACCCCTCTTCCCCACCTGCCTCCAGCAGTAAAGCCCCCTAGGGGGTCTACAGAAGAGGAATTAAGTTCCTGCAGCCTAATCCCGGGGTTTCTGGGGTGTGGCATAATGGCTGTCATTCCTGACACTGGCTGGCAGCCTGGCAGTGCCCAGGTGAGTTGGGAGGGCGTCTTGGTGGCAGTGAGCCTGTAGCTCACACCCATATCAGTATATATTAATAATTACAACAGCATTGTCTCCCTGCTTTTTGAACCAGGGCTCCCTCATTTTAATTTTTCACTGGGCCCTACAAATTATATAGCTGGTCCTGCTTCCCAAATTTCAGCGATGTTTGGTTCTCTTTGCTGGGCTCCCCTCAGGCTTCTTTACTATCTTGTTTTCACACTTGAAAAATCAGACCCTGCTGGCCGGGCACGGTGGCTCACGTCTATAATCCCAGCACTGTGGGAAGTTGAGGCGGATGGATCGCGAGGTCAGGAGTTCGAGACCAGCCTGACCAATATGGTGAAACCTCGTCTCTACTAAAAACACAAAAAAGTTAGCCAGGCGTGCTGGCGCATGCCTGTAATCTCAGCTACTCGGCAGCCTGAGGCAGGAGAATTGCTTGAAACCGGGAGGCGGAGGTTGCAGTGTGCCAAGTCGTGCTACTGCACTCCAGGCTGGGCGACAGAGCGAGACTCCAGAAAAATAAAAATAAAAATAAAGGTGGAGCTTGGAGTCCTCAAGGTAAGAATTTGGAGGCTTCATTTTGAAACCCCAATGCTTAACATTGCTGTAAGTTTCTATTTTTACATTATCTAAATTTTATAAAATTCAAGTCAGAAAAGATGCCAAACGGTTTAAATTACTAACACATTTAGATAATATATCAAATAACCTCTAATAATTTAATTACTTATCAGACATTTTTTGAGCAGTGACAAAGATTTCTTCATGACCAAACTCTAGTCAGGTTCCTCTGAAGGCTCTTCTCAACTAAGGCCCCGACTTTTGAACTTACATGTTTGTAGCTCTGCATTGCCCACTTTTAACAATAATTGTGCTAAGTCAGTTTAGCCAGAATCCCTCATCCTCTATTATCTGATCATCATTCATATCTGATCAGGATCCTCATTCTCCACCATGCTCCAGTGATATCATCTCCTTGGCCTGCCTTCAAGAATTCTATTAGGCCAGGTTAACCAGAAACCCCCTTACCTGTGATGTTTCCTTTCAGTAATTTTCCATCCACTGACCTCATCTCCCCACCCTGATCCTTGGCTATAAATTCCCACTTTTCATTGTTGTATGCAAAGTTGAGTCCAGTCTCTCTCACCTACTGCAAAATCCCCTTATAATAAAGTTTTCCTTACTATCTTTAACAATTGCCATAAATAATGTTTTCCTTAACACCAACACCATGTGTTTTGCTTTTTATATATAAATAACACATAATTTAATAAATATGAGCTATGAAAGATACCAATCAAAATATTCACATTTTTATAAGTTTTGGTGCTGTTGTTGTTTTTGCTTTTTTTGCTTATCTGTTTTTGAGACGGAGTTTTGCTCTTATTGCCCAGGCTGGAGTGCATTGGTGCGATCTCGGCTCACTTCAACCTCTTCCTCCCCGGTTCAAGCAATTCTCCTGCCTCAGCCTCCTGAGTAGCTGGGATTACAGGCGCCTACCACCACGCCCAGCTAATTTTTGTATTTTTAATAGAGATGGGGTTTCACCATATTGGCCAGGCTGGTCTCGAACTCCTGACCTCAGGTGATCTGCCCACCTCGGCTTCCCAAAATGCTGGGATTACAGGCGTGAGCCACAGTGCCAGGGCGAGATTTAAAATACTATCTTCACTGTACATTTTGGTATTCCTTTTTTAAAATATATTTTTATTTTTATTTTGAGACAGAGTCTGGCTCTGTCACCCAGGCTGGAGTGCAATGGCGTGATCTTGGCTCACTACAACCTCTGCCTCCCGGTTTCATGCGATTCTCCTGCCTCAGCCTCCTGAGTAGCTGGGATCACAGGCACCCGCCACCACGCCCGGCTAATTTTTAAAATATTTTTGGTGGAGACGGGGTTTCACCATGTTGGCCAGACTGGTCTCAAACTTCTGACCTCAGGTGACCCGCCCATCTCTGCCTCCCAAAGTGCTGGGATTACAAGAGTGAGCCACTGCACCCGTCCCATTTTGGCATTCTTGATGTTAGGGAAGAAACACGGTTACTTTAATCGTTGTTTGAGGGTAGCGTTAAATATGACTTATACTATATGATAAGGGGTTTTCTTTACACTATAAAAATTGACTTTGATTGTTTATATATAGTGAAAAACTGTATGTAAGCAAGCAACAATTAGAGTTGTGTTCACTTTGACAGCACATATACAAAAATTGGAACTATACAGAGAAGATTAGCATGGCCCCTGTGCAGGATGACATACAAATTTGTGAAGCATTCCACATTTTTTTTTAAAAATAGAGTAACCAATGATACGGAAATGGCCTAGAACAGTGGTTCTCAAACTTTGAACATTAGAATCACACTTCAGGATCTTTAAAAATAGAGTCGTACCTTGGTATCTGTGGGAGATTGATTTAGGATCTCCCACGGATACCAGAATCCATGCACGCTCAAGTTCCTTATGTAAAATGGGGTAGTATTTGCATATGACCTATGCACATCCTCCTGTATACATTAAATTATCTCTAGATTACTTATAATACCTAAAAATACAAGGTACATGCTATGTAAATAATTGTTAAACTGTATTGATTAGGGAAAATGACAAGAATATAAGAATCTGTAATGTTTAGTATAGATGCAACCTTCCTTTTTTAAAAATATATTTTTTTTGATCCACTATTGGTTTAATCAACAGATGTAAAACCCACAGACATGGAGGGCTAACTGTACCAATTTTTGTAGGCTTCTACCCCCACTAGACAAACTGATGTCATAGGATTTGGGTGCCAGTGGGCATCAGATATTTTATTCCATTGACCCCTAGCTTACAAGACAATTATGTGACTTTTGCGCAGACAGGTGTCATCACAAACTACCATTTTTATGGTATAAAGGGTCTCTTCAGGAGCTCTTAAAATGACTTCTTTCAAGTACATTGATAGAGTTTGTAGAAAATATGTTGTTACTGCTCTCTATCCTAAAAGACATCTTTACAAGTGAAAGCTTCAAAAATTTCCCCGAAGAGATTAATATGGAGTTAGTTACTTGAATCAAATTCTGGGGTCTTTAATAACCTTGAGAATATCTCTGGTCTGCTAGATTTTGACCATCTCAACTGACTGGCACATTGTATTGAGCCTAAGAAATACCTTATTGGGGCCGGGTGCGGAGACGGGCGGATCACGAGGTTGGGAGATGGAGACCACCTTGGCTAACATGGTGAAACCCCTCGCTACTAAAAATACAAAAAAAAAAAAAAATACCCAGGCGTGGTGGCGGACACCTGTAGTCCCAGCTACTCGGGAGGCTGAGGCAGGAGAATGGCGTGGAATCCGGGAGGTGGAGCTTGCCGTGAGCCGAGATGGCACCACTGCATTCCAGCCCGGGCGACAGAGCAAGACTCCTTCTCAAAAAACAAAACAAAACAAAAAAAAGAAAAGAAATTCTTTATTCGGACCTTGCTGATTTTGGAGTCCCTTCACACCACATAATACATCTGATATTTTAAGTAAAAATAATCAAGTAGGGAGATACAGAAGAAAGATTCAGAACAAAAGTAAAATAATACATTCATTTTTATTCATGTTGGAAATCTAAAGAGTCCATTAGAAAGAATGTAAACCAAGGAAAACATAAAAGATTTTTAAATGTTCCGCCTGACCACAACGTTAAAATTAAATATATACACACCCAGTTGTATAAATGGACAAACTGAAGACTAAGGTCAGAACTAAATAACCTCAAAACAAACAAACAAACAACAAGACTCCATCTCCTTTAACACTCTCCCATGTTTACTTCGAAGCAACTTTTATAAGGTGTCATATGTGTCAGAAAGAATTGTCAGACTTAAAAATCGACAACAAAAATTACTGGGTCCTTCCTTTCAGTGATGTGCTTGGCGTTGTCTGGCAGACCCTCTAGCAAGTATCTAATTTTTTTAGAGCTATGCACCTTTGACTTTCTATTCACTAGGCTAAGCTCTGTGATGGTAGAAGTTAAGTTATAGAAAAGTGATAATAATTCAAGTGATTCATGTCTACATTAACCCTAAGATTTTACTCAGTTGAGATACAATTTTCAGCCTTTCTATTGTGTGTTGTTTGTTCTTCAAATTCATCTTTTAAGGGGTTTTCCCAATTTACTTAGTAATTAGCGAGATATATGAAATCTTAAACACTACATTCATGTTATATTTGTATGAAAGTCAGGTTTTCGGTTTTTCTTGTGGCTGATAACACCAGAACATTTTGGGGGTTCAAAAGAGGAAGAAAGAAGTCCTGACGGGGATGTCAAGTGCTGGATGACGAGCACATGATGGGGTGTGAGGTATAAGTTTGAAATATTTTAATTGTCAGAGAAAAAGGGACTCCGAGCACATTTTCTAAAGTGTTTGGAAGGTAGGACTCCTTGGTCCAGAAATGGCGATACAGCAGAGAATTTGAGTTGTTGCAAATCGGTAAAAATGCCAGAGGCAGCAAATAGAAATACGAAGCTGAATGCTCTCTTGAGCAACTGCTCAAGAGACATGGTTTGCTAGGGAAAGTATTTACGTAAATTATTTTTAATCCCTAAAGGAATTTTTTTTTTTTTTTTTTTTTTTTTTTTTTTAACGGAGTCTCGCTCTGTAGCCCAGGCTGGAGTGCAGTGGTGCAATCTCGGCTTACTGCAAACTCCGCCTCCGGGATTCACGCCATTCTCCTGCCTCAGCCTTCCGAGTAGCTAGGACTACAGGCGCCCGCCACCGCGCCTGGCTAATTTTTTTTTTTTTTTTTTTTTTTTTTTTTAACAGAGTCTCGCTCTGTAGCCCAGGCTGGAGTGCAGTGGTGCGATCTCGGCTTACTGCAAACTCCGCCTCCGGGGTTCACGCCATTCTCCTGCCTCAGCCTTCCGAGTAGCTAGGACTATAGGCGCCCGCCACCGCACCTGGCTAATTTTTTTTTTTTTTTTTTTTTTTTTTTTTTTTTGGTAGAGACGGGGTTTCACCGTGGTCTCGATCTCCTTACCTCGTGATTCGCCCGCCTCGGCCCCCCAAAGTGCTGGGATTACAGGCGTTAGCCACCGCGCCCAGGCCCCAAAGGATTTAAAACAAAAAAAATTTTTTTTTGAGACGTAGTCTTGCCCTGTAGCCCAGGCTGGAGTGCAATGGCGCGATCTCGGCTCACTGTTGCCTCTGCCTCCCGGATGTGATTCTCCTGCCTCAGCCTCCCAAGTAGACTAGCTGAGATTACAGGCGCACGCCACCATGCCTGGTTAATTTTTGTAATTTTGTGGAGACAAGGTTTCACCACCTTGACTAAGCTGGTCTCCAACTCCTGACCTCAGGTAATTCTCCCGCCTCGGCCTCCCAAAGTGCTGGAATTACAGGCGTGAGCCACTGCGCCCTTGCAATACCCAAAGAATTTTAAGAATTTTCCCTACATTTGCAGATGAAGAAAAGTTTCACAAATGATCTAAATAAAATAAAACACCATACATTTTACTTTCGGAAGTGATGGAGTTTGAATTTAAACACATATATCTGATTCAAGAGGCTTATGTTTGCTACTATTGCACTTTGCCTTTAAAACAATGCTGGGTTTGGCCGGGCGCGGCGGCTCACGCCTGTAATACAGCACTTTGGATCCCGAGGCGAGCGGATCACTCGAGACCAGGCTGCTCAACATGGTGAAACCCTGTCGGGTTTTAGCTGGGCGTGGTTGTCGCAGCCTGTAATCTCAGCTACTCGAGAGGCCGAGGCAAGAGAATCACTTGAACCTTCGAGGCGGAGGTTGCAGTGAGCCGAGATCGCACCACTGCCCTACCGCCTCAGCGACAGAGCGACACTCTGTCTCAAAATAATAACAATAAACAAGTTAAATATGAACAGGGAGGTGGGCTCCAGGTTGGCCTACATATCTGGCACACCTAGGAAGAGGGCCATGACAGTTGGGACACGTCATCCGCATCTGAGACTTCAAGAGTCCTTGGACCCTTCTTGCAGTTGAACTTATCTGGCTCAAGCAGGAACTAACAACTCCACAAGGGACTTTCCATGCCATGGAGACAAGCGGAGTACGGTTCGCTCCAGTTTTGCTTGCTCCAGAAGTAACCTTTTGCTCATTATAATAGTAAGAAACACACCCCTGGAGGGAGATTTAAGATGTTAATGAGACATGCAATGTATGTACTAGCATGTATAGCCACAGCGCATGTGCACCCAGAGGATCACCCAAAACATGCTTACCAGTAACACCTCCTCCAGGCTGCCACTTTTTGAATAAACATATAAGACTCCCGGCCAGGCGCGGTGGCTCACTCCTGTAATCCCAGCACTTTGGGAGGCCGAGGCGGAAGGATCACGAGGCCAGGATTTGGAGACTAGTCTGGCCAACATGGTGAAACCCCGTCTGTATTAAAAATACAAAAATTAGCCGGGTGTAGTGGCGCTTGCCAGTAGTCTCAGCTACTCGGGAGGCTGCGGCAGGAGAATTACTTGAGCCTGGCAGGCGGAGGTTACAGTGAGCCGAGATAGCGCCACTGCACTCCAGAGCCGGATTCTGTCTCAAAATAAATAAATAAATAAATAATTTAAATAAAAGTAAAATTAAAAAAGAATCCCAAAAAGGGGGTATCCCCAGTGCCAGCTGGCGCTGTCTCACCTTCAAGCAGCCTGCTCTGACTTAGCTTTCAGTGTATTTTCGTTTTTGCAATAAACTGTCTTAAGATGGTATCTTCGTTGTTGCTTGCCTCTTGCTTAAATTCTTTTAACCAGGCCGGGCGCGGTGGCTCAAGCCTGTCATCCCAGCACTTTGGGAGGCCGAGACGGCTGGATCACGACGTCAGGAGATCGAGACCATCCTGGCTAACACGGTGAAACCCCGTCTCTACTAAGAAATACAAAAAACTAGCCGGGCGAGGTGGCGGGCGCCTGTAGTCCCAGCTACTCGGGAGGCTGAGGCAGGAGAATGGCGTGAACCCGGGAGGCGGAGCTTGCAGTGAGCTGAGATCCGGCCACTGCACTGCAGCCTGGGTGACAGAGCGAGACTCCGTCTCAAAAAAAAAAAATTCTTTTAACCAAAAAACAAGAACAAGAACGGAGGACTTCGCACTTCTCAGCAACATTTGAAGTTCTCCACTTGAAGACCAAAAACAACAACAACAACGACAAACAATTCACCCCGATCGTTGGGTGCATAAAATGGGATCTTGCAATAGCTGCTTGCCAGTACATTCGAGTATGTCAGGATTGTCTTCTGCGTGTATGTTCGTTGTTTCATTTCTGTAGGAAATGAAGTTTCTGAAAGCTGCTAATTTGGGGCAGTAATTGAAAGCATTACTATGGAACAGAATGGAAAGTAATTGGATGTAATTGGATATACATATTGGATGTATGTCTCCCACCTTAATAAAGCAAGAGGGATTCGTGTGTGTGTGTGTGTATATATATATTTATATATATATACACATATACACACACACACACACACACACACACATATATATTTATTTATTTTTTACTCGGTAGAGTTTTAAATCAAGACGAAGATCTCTCTGTTCGTCCATCAAGGTCTTATATTTCTCTTACGTGCGCCCCATAATAGCCTACATCCTGTCTCTTCACTTCACATCCCTTCTCCCATCACCCACAGAAAGAATCAAAGGGGATCTAGATAAGCGAGGGAGAGGAAGAACGGGGAAACACGGAAAGAAAAAAGGCGGAAGGGGGTGGGGGGAAGAGGTGGTGGTGGTTTGACCTTGAGGAAGGAAACGAGATGATTGTGCAATAATACTCCAGCCTATCCCTTGCAGAAACGATTAAGATGCTGAAAATAATTGTACAGGGAATATGTAAGTGCCACTCACGGGCTTGTTAAGTTCAAATGTGGGCGGAAGCATTGGGGACAGCTCCTGAAAGGTGGTAGTTGCAAAATGATTTTGGTAAAATCTGTATCTCAAGCTCTTGTCTCCTGCTTTTGTTTGTTTTAGACATGAACTCGCTCTGTCGCCCTGGCTGGAGTGCAGCGGCGCGATCATACAACTCACTGCAGTTTCGCTCTCCTGGGCTCTCAAGTGATCAAGCCTTTCTCCTACCCAGGTAGCTGGGACTACAGGGGCGCGCCACCACGCATCGCTCATTTTTTGTATAGACGGCGTGGAACTCCTGGGCTCAAACAATCCTCCCCGCTCAGCCCCCAAATCCTAGTGGTTTTTTGCTTTGTGTGTGTGTGTGTGTGCGGCTTTTTGAGAGGGAGTTTTGCTTAGTCGCCAAGGATAGAGTGCAACGGCACGATATCGGCTCACTGCAACCTCCATCTCCCGGGTTTAAGCGATTCTCCTGCCTCCGCCTCTCAAGTAATTGGGATTACGGGCGCCCACCACTGCTCCCGGCTAATTCTTGTATTTTTAGTAGAGACCGGGTTTCGCCATGTTGGCCAAGCTGGTCTCGAACTCCTGACCTCAGGTGATCCGCCCGTCTCGGCCTCCCAAAGTGCTGAGATTACAGGCGTAAACCACCGCGCCCGGTCCCCCAATCCTAGGATTGAAGGGGCAAAAGAGTTGTGTCAGAAGTGGGATTCGAACCCACGCCTCCATGCGGAGACCAGAAGCCCCAAACCTGGGAAGCAGTAACTTGAGTCTGGCGCCTTAGACCACTCGGCCATCCTGACACGTACTGTTAATCTTTAAGTTTCATTATGTAACTCGTATTCAGCAGACTCGGGCTCCGACAAAGGAGGAAAAGACCTCGGATGGGTGGCGTATGCTCCCGGTTTTCAGAGGGGTATTTATTATTTTGCCCGATGCTATTCTAAATGATGCTAAAAATAGTGTCATCAAAATACCTTATGTTGCTATCTTTCAGGTTAAGTCAAAAATGAAATAATAGGGAAAGTGGCAAATACTCAGAACAGTGCTAAGTTTCTATCTAGCTCCGTAACAGTTTCCTGGCTAGAGGGACCCTCAAAGCTCAGTATTCAGCGTCCTAAGCAGGCGCTTTGTAGAGAGAAACAAAAGTCATACATGATTTTTATTTTTACTTTTCCGGTTTCCCCACCTAGCCCAAAATACGCTGTGAATACTTTGAAGCAGAAATAAAATCAGTAACAGAAAAATGAACTGTCTCAATTCAAAAGAATGGTTGAAAAAGATGAAGGTGGAGAATGGAGAAAAATAATTAACAATTTTATCATTTTAAGAGGTTTCTAGAGCAAGAAAGAGTGGTAGGTGCTTGTGAATGTGCAGAGGTGAGAAGAAGAGTGAAAAGGTGGAATTATTTATGGAGGCGGGGAAGAGAGGAAGAAGAGACTTCAGGTTTGGAGAGGTAAATTAATCAAACTGTCCATGGCTCATTTTTGTTATTGGTCAACGAAATCTTTCTCTTTCTCTCTCTCTGTTTCCCTTACTGTTTTGTTGTTTTTCTTTGTCATGCCCACCATACAGCCCTTTCCTCTCTCCCAACATACAGGCAACCTCTCTAAAATATTTAAAATTATTATTTTTTGAGACAGAGTCTCACTCTGTCACCCAGGCTGGAGTGCAGTGGCTCGATCTCGGCTCATTGCAGCCTCTGCCTCCTGGGTTCAAGCGATTCTCTTGCCTCTGCCTTCCGAGTAGCTGGGACTACAGGCGCGCGCCATCATGCCTGGCTGATTTTTTTTTTGTATTTCTAGAAGAGACAGGGTTTCACCATGTTGGCCAGGCTGATCTCTAACTCCTGACCTCAGGAGATCCGCCCGTCTCGGCCTCCCAAAGTGCTGAGATTACAGGCGTAAACCACCGCGCCCGGTCCCCCAATCCTAGGATTGAAGGGGCAAAAGAGTTGTGTCAGAAGTGGGATTCGAACCCACGCCTCCATGCGGAGACCAGAAGCCCCAAACCTGGGAAGCAGTAACTTGAGTCTGGCGCCTTAGACCACTCGGCCATCCTGACACGTACTGTTAATCTTTAAGTTTCATTATGTAACTCGTGGTCAGCAGACTCGGGCTCTGAAGAAAAAGACCTTGGATGGGTGGAGTATGCTAGGTTCGTCTAGGCCTCCCAAAGTGGTGGGACTACATTATTATTATTGTTTGAGATGGAGTTTTACTCTGTCTCCCAGGCTGGAGTGCAGTGGCACCATCTTGGCTCACTGCAACCTCTGCCTCTCAGTTTCAAGCGATTCTCCTGCCTCAGCCTCCCGAGTAGCGGGGATTACAGGCTCACACTACCACGCCCAGCTAATTTTTGTATTTTTGGTAGAGATGGGGTTTCGCTATTTTGGTCAGGCTGATCTGGAAATCCAGACCTCAAGTGATTCGCCCACCTGGGCCTCCCAAAGTGCTGGGATTACAGGCGTGAGCCACCGCGCCCGGCCGAAATTATAATAAACTATCCTTGAAAAATATGTTGTTGATTTGCGTAATTTAAATCCTAACTTCTGACTGGGCGTGGTGGCTCACGCCTGTAATCCCAACACTTTGGGAGGCCGAGGCAAGCGGATCACGAGGTCAGGAGATGAGACCATCCTGGCTAACACGGTGAAACCCCGTCTCTACTAAAAATACAGAAAATTAGCTGGGCGTGATGGCGGGCGCCTGTAGTCCCAGCTACTCCGGTGGCTGAGGCAGGAGAATGGCGTGAACCCGGAAAGTGGAGCTTGCAGTGAGCCGAGATTGCATTACTGCACTGCAGCCTGGGCGACGCAGCAAGACTCCGTCTCAAAAAATAAAAATAAATCCTAACTTTTTTCTTTTACTCAACACGGTTTGAAAATACTCATCCTGCTGCATGTACATCTGCTTGGTCACTTGTGGCTGCTGCATAGTATGAAAACCATAGGCAGTATACTGATGGACATACAGGTTGCCTCTAACAATGCTACCTCAAAATGCTAGAAGCACTGTACCTGGCAAGGCCAATCATGGAGCTGAGCTGAAATTTCACTGAGGTAGATTCCTGGAAGTGGACTTACTGGGTAATAATTTAAAAGTTATACAGGAGGAAAACCCAGGTAATGTTAATATTGCAAAAAAAAAAAAAACCTAGGACCCTAATTTTAAGACCAAGATTTCAATTTACGTAGTACTTCATATAATGCAATTTTTATCTTCAAAAACAAGAGACAGAAAGGATATCCAAATCCGGTAATTCTGAGACGCAATCTCAGAAGGAGCTTTAAACTTAGTTTCTTTTTAACAGGATGAGTATTTCTTTGTTATCGATGACCCAAACGTGTTTTCAGCAGTGTCATAATCTTAGGGGTTCCTTCCTCTTAGGTTTTAGAGCTAACCTAGGAAATCTTTTGGTAGAAGTTTGTAACAGATTATTTTACCTGTGCAGAAAAGTAGTGAAGATTTTAGTAATTTCCCTCACATGACTGATCAGTTGAACGACTAAGGAAAAAGAACAGGGTGTTACCATCGTTGCTACAGCGGTGTGTGTTTACGACGGTTGCTGGTCAGATCAATGTCAGATTCCCCTTTCAGGGAGACAGACGATATACAGGAATCAGGGACGTTCCTACAGGGCTGTCTGAGAACGGAGACCTTTTTCTCGTGTCTTTCTTTTTTCTTTCCTTTTTTCGTTTGTTTAATTTTTGTCAGCTGATTCACAGACCAATAGATGGAAATCCACTGCTTACTTTCTTGCAAGAGAAAGGGATCTCCAACAGTGCTGCGGGACTGCCTCCAAATGGTACTGAAAATATCCCAGGATTCTGTAAGTCAGGGGTTTTCGTTTGTCGATTGGTTTGGTGTAAGAGAGATGCCTCTCTCTTTGCAAGACCCTGTTTGGCGAATATCTGTTGGGGCGGGAAATCTTCGAGATAGAAACGGCTGAACTATTGTGGCATTCCTTGGCGAAACTCGGTACAAATCTGGTAGGGAAAAACAAAATGTCGTACTGTGTCATATGTGGGATTTGAACCCACGCCTCCATACGGAGACCGGAAGCCCCGAACACAAGCAGCAGCAAGCTTGAGTCTGGCGCCTTAAACCACTCGGCCATCCTGACACTATGACACAGCTGCTGCAAGTACACGTGATGAGTAATGATGACTTACGGCTCACCTCCCGGCTGAATCCCAGCCGCAAAAGTTATCTCTGGAATTTGCCCGACTAAACAGGAGTTCCGAATGCACTGATTACGGAATGAAAGCGTAGAAGAGTACAACTGTTAGTGCGGAACTGAATAATTTTTACAGTACTAGAGACCAAGATGGGAGTGGGGGAACAAGATGTGGAGGAGATGTTTCCACGTTGCCTCTCCCCTTCCTCTAGTAACTCCCTGCGCTCGGCCCTGCCCTCTCCCTCTGACCCAGCCCTCCTGCCCCGCATAGACCTCTGCTTACGATCCTGACCCTGTGGGGTCACTTTGCTCTTTGTTGCTTAAGTCCTGATGCAGCAGCTCCAACATGATGCTGCCCCAGGGCCGGTGGAAACTTTTCTGGACAAGAGGAGGTCATAGCAAGAGAGTGGGGCTGTTCTGTACATGGATTTCTAGGCATTCCGCCTTCTCCTCAACCTATCCGAAATGTGATTTCACCACCGGAAGTCATCCTTACATCTTTCATTTCATTACACAGTTGAGTAAACATCACCGTCTTCTGCCCTGTAGGGTCGCATGTGCTCTATAGTGATAAAGTGATAATCCTGTCTCTCCTCTCTCTAGAGCTCTCAGATGCTTTTCTGCAAATGTTACCCACTGTGGGAGGCAACAGCTATATCTTTTTTTCTTTTTTCAGACGAAGTCTTTCTCTTGTCCCCCAGTCTGGAGTGCAATGGCGCAATCTCGGCTCACTGCAACCTCTGCCTCCCGGGTTCAAGCGATTCTCCTGGCTCAGCCTCCTGAGTAGCTAGGATTGCAGGTGCCCGCCACAACGCCTGGCTAATTTTTTGTATTTTTACTAGAGACAGGGTTTCACTATATTGGCCAGGCTGGTCTTGAACTCCTGGTCTCAAGTGATCCTCCCGCCTGGACCTCCCAAAGTGCTGCGATTGCAGGTGTGAGCCACCACACCTCACCCTAGTTTCAGTTATTTGTGCCTGGCTAGAAATGTATCTATGTCTCCTCAGCTCCTGTTGCTCCCTTTTCATCCTACAAAGGAGGAGGCAAAAGTACTTGTTCCACAAAGTTTTTTTATTAGGTATTTCAAAGGTCAACACAGTATTACAATAGCCTTATCATCAGGCATTAGCTGTAAGGAGAAGTGCTATGAATTTTAGTTGAGCCTTGTTTATCAGGCAGTGGCCACCAAAATATTACAAAATCAGAATCTTCTTTTTTCTTTGTATATAAACTCTTAGTCCTACAGAACCAGTTAGCTATCTACTGATCCAAGATTGTACTAATGTATGTAGATATTGTCAGTGGATACATTCTGTTTGGGGGTAAATAACTATGAGGCATAAAACTGTGTAAAGCACAGCCACTCAAAGCGTGGTCTGCAACCCAGTGCTAATTTATAAATGTTAGTTACCAGTCTGGTCTGTTTCAAGATATGGAGCTTATGCCAGAAGGCAAATCAACTATATCACTAAGCATCTTTACTTCCATTGAATGACTGATTATTGTAGGAATAGTTTCTTAGTGAAGGCAGCAGTGCATTTAATTATACTTTGGTGCAAGTTTATCTTATTGTAGACCAGTAACTGGTGTTCCCTGCACAATTTTGCACACCAGTAGTTTTAGAGGGGTATTCCAACACTTGCATGGAGGTCAGCATTTGTTGTTCTTTTTTTTTTGGATGGAGTCTAGCTCAGCTGCCAGGCTGAAGTACAGTGGCGCGATCTTGGCTCACTGCAGACTCCGCCTCCCGGGTTCAAGTAATTCTCCTCCCTCAGCCTCGGGAGTGGCTGGGACTACAGGTGCATGCCACCATGCCCAGCTGATTTTTGTATTTTTAGCAGAGACGGGGTTTCACCATGTTGGCCAGGATGGTCTCCATCTCTTGACTTCATGATCCACCATCCCTGGCCTCCCAAAGTGCTGGGACTACAGGCGTGAGCCACTGCACCCGGCCCAGTATATGTATTTTTAAAAGAGGATTCATTCTATTGGTATAATTAGAAAAATATTTATGAAACATTATTTATATAGTTCATGAAGTCTCCAAGAAAAACAAACTGGGATAACAAAGCCAGAAAATATCACTGCAGCCTTATCAGGTTACTTAGAATGAACCAAGCTATTGCTTAAAGCCAGAAGCTGCATCACATTCTTCCCCAGGCCAGATGCCTCCTCACCCTTTTTTGATAGAAGGTGAGCCTTCTATATACTAGTCTCACTGAGATGCATCTGTTGGGAAGAATCAAGACTTCCTCTGTCATAGCAGTTTATGGCAAACCTATTCATACTCGTCCTTGCCATGGCGGGGCTCCCAATGTGAGAAAACAAAAAATATGTTGAGGTAAATACTATTTTTTATCAGTTACTGAGGCTTCAACTTATCCTATCATTCAAAGTTTATGAAGTATTGGTGGAGTTCCGTGGTTTACGCCTGTAATCCCAGCACTTTGGGAGAGACTGAGGCGGGCAGATCACTGACGTCAGCTCGAGACAGCCTGGCCAACATCACGAAATCCTGTCTCTACTAAAAATACAAAAATAAGCTGGGCATGGTGGCGGGCGCCTGTAAACCCAGCTACACTGGAGGCTGAGGCAAGAGAACTGCTTGAACTCGGGAGGCAAAGGTTGCAGTGAGCAGAGATCGCCCAGCCTGGGCAACAGAGAAAGATTCTGTCCAAAAAAAAAAAAAAAAAAGTACAGAAATTCATCACCCAACAAACTCCTGGGAGGTATCACTATAATTATAACAACAATCAGATAATGCAGATTATTCTGCATTTGCACTTCCAGATCCATTATTTGCCTTTCTTCTCCCTGGAAGGCTGTATCACTTGGCTCCTGCTCCCGGCTCTCGTTCGGATTCAGCCAATGGAAGACAGCAGCAGGAGACAAGAGGGCACAAAGAAAGAGAGGCAGATGCATGTACAGTATTTCTCCTACTTGCTCCCGGACAAGCTGTGTTCCTCCTATGGGCACAGCTCCCAGTGGGTGGTTCCTGTCCCGTTGCTGGAACTCATGCCAAATTCTGGCAATTCTGCCCCTTCCCTTTTCCCTTAATGCCTAGGAATATTGAAGATTTCCACTGTTCTGATCCCTGAAGATTTCCTCACATCTTGGTTCTCTAATTCTATAAAGAAGCCCTCCAATAGTCTCTCCTCAATCCACCCTTGGAATGTGCCCTGATAAATATAACCAGATTTACCCAAGTCCACTTCTGAGCCTTACTCTCCTGACAGCAGTGTGGGGAGGCGCTTCAAAGATGGAGCCTAGGTCGGGCGCGGTAGCTCACGCCTGTAATCCTAGCACTTTGGGAGGCCGAGGTGGGCGGATCACGAGGTCAGGAGATAGAGAGCATCATGGCTAACACAGTGAAACCCCGTCTCTACTAAAAAATACCAAAAATTAGCCGGGCGTGGCGGCGAGCGACTGTAATCCCAGCTACTCGGGAGGTTGAGGCAGGAGAATGGCGTGAACCCGGGAGGCGGAGCTTGCAGTGAGCCGAGATTGCGCCACTGCACTCTAGACTAGGAGAGAGCAAGATTCCGTCTCAAAAAAAAAAAAAAAAAAAAAAAAAAAAAAAAAAAAAAAAAAAAGATGGAGCCTATAAGAGCCTCAAGGTCCATGGCCTGAATCGTAACTTCCCTGCATTTGTGATTTTCCTTCTTAAACATAACTCTGAAATTAGAAATCGATATAATGGATGCTCTGAAAATACTCATTAAGACATTCTAATTAGACAAAGGTATACTACAATAGAAAGAAGCAGGTTTTTTTTTTTTTTTTTTTTTTTTTTTGAGATGAAGTTTCACTCTTGCCACCCAGGCTGGAGAGCAATGGTGTGATCTCAGCTCACTGCAACGTCTGCCTCCCAGGTTCAAGCAATTCTCCTGTCTCATCCTCCTGAGTAGCTGGGATTACAGGCATGCCCAGCTAATTTTTGTATTTTAGTAGAGACAAAGTTTCACCATGTTGGCCAGGATAGTCTCCATCTCTTGACCTCGTGATCCACTCGCCTCGGCCTTTCAAAGTGCTAGGATTACAGGCATGAGCCGCCACCGGACCATTTTTTGTGTTTTCAGTAGAGACGGGGTTTCACCTCGTTGGCCAGGCTGGTCTCGAACTCCTGACCTCAGGTGATCCTCCCACCTTGGCCTCCCAAAGTGTTGGGGTTACAAGCGTGAGCCACTGCTTCCTACTGGAAGTAGGAATTAATAACAATAAAAACAATAAAGTTAATTGTTTAATTTAGTATCACAGAGTCAAAGGGACAGATCCTACATTTACTAAATTCTGAATTATTCGGCTCCTCAAATCACATTTATCAGAAGGTTAAACCAAATACAAATAAATATTACTTCAGCATTTTTTATAATTTAGAAAGTATTACAATTAATCATTTGACTTATACATAAATTCAAAAGTCAACCAATAGCCATCAGTATGTTGATTTATTTCCTTCTAAGATTTTGCTATGCAAATACACTGAGAATGAAATTGTGATCATTCATAAAGTTTTGCCCTCTGCTTTTTTCACTCAATGGTAGTTCATGAACTTTCTCTGTATTATTAAATGCAGGTTTCTTTTAAAAACCTTTAAGAGCTGCATGATATTCCATGTGAATATGGTACAGTAAGATAAGCTTGCACCAAAGTATAATTAAATGCACTGCTGCCTTTACTGAGGAAGTTTTCCTACAATCAGTGAGTCAATGGAACTGAATATGATTAGTGATATAGTTGATTTGCCTTCTGGCACAAGCTCCATATATATATACCTATACACGTACACATATATGTACCTACATATACCTATATATAGTATATAGTATATAGTGTGGTGTTCATAAGTTGAAAAGTAGACCATTACCTATTTTCTAAAATCCAGATTCACAAGCAGAGACTTGAGCCTGGGAGATGGCAGTGCAGTCAGGGCATCTTTGGGAATGTGGCTAACAAATTTGGTAGAGGAAATGTGTACAGAACAGGCTACCTATCCACTCCTAGTTCCCGCCCTTCAGCATTCTCCCTTTCATCTTTATTTTGCCTTTATGTCTCTGTTTTCTCACCACTGTCCCCTTTCCTCTGCCCCCTAACTTATTAGTCTTCTCTAATTCTGAAAGAGCCCAGAGGCCGGGCGCGGTGGCTCAAGCCTGTAATCCCAGCACTTTGGGAGGCCGAGACGGGCGGATCACGAGGTCAGGAGATCGAGACCATCCTGGCTAACACGGTGAAACCCCGTCTCTACTAAAAAATACAAAAAACTAGCCGGGCGAGGTGTCGGGCGCCTGTAGTCCCAGCTACTCCGGACGCTGAGGCAGGAGAATGGCGTGAACCTGGGAGGCGGAGCTTGCAGTGAGCTGAGATCTGGCCACTGCACTGCAGCCTGGGCGACAGAGCGAGACTTCGTCTCAAAAAAAAAAAAAAAAAAAAAAAAAGAAAGAGCTCAGGTTGAGAAAAGCTCTGTAAAAGAGGCCATACCTAATTTTATCAAGAATTGAAGGTCTGTTTTATCTTTGTGTTCCAGACACCATCCATGTAAGTTCCCTGGTGCAAGCCTCTGCTGACTTGTGGAAAATGAAGTGAGAAATAAGAGATATTAAGGCTGGTACTTTTCCAGAATTTCAGTCCTTGCAGGCCCTCGCGTAGCTGCCAAAACACTTGCGATATAATAGTGTGTTTGCAGGTTAAGTATTGTGTGACAAGTGCCTTATGTGGTAGAGATTTGAATGCATGCCTTGCCTACTCTTAATTACTGTGTACTCCTTGAGATAAAGAAGTGACATCCATAGTCTCTTTCCCATAATGATTGCTCATGCATTAGTGAATACTGTATTAAATGAATACCGTTAAGAATCAGAAGTCTTTTTTTTTTTTTTTTTTTTTTTTTTTTTTTTTGAGACGGAGTCTCAATCTCTCTCCCAGTCTGGAGTGCAGTGGCAGGATCTCGGCTCCGCCTCCCGGGTTCACGCCATTCTCCTGCCTCAGCCTCCCGAGTAGCTGGGACTACAGGCGCCCGCCACCATGCCTGGCTAATTTTCTGTATTTTTAGTAGAGAGAGGGTTTCACCGTGTTAGCTAGGATTGTCTCGATTTCCTGATCTCGTGATCCGCCCGCCTCGCCCTCCCAAAGTGCTGGGATTACAGGCGTGAGCCACCGCGCCCGGTTTAAGAATCAAAAGTCTTAATCTCAGCAGACAAGGAAAGAAAGAGAGCCCACTGAGATACCGTAAGAGCATTAAAAACAAAAACAAACAAAACAAATAAACAACAACAAAAAAATTAGGCTCAAGTGATTCCTCTGAACGTAATAGACCTGTGTTTCACTGAGGTTATTCTTTTCTTTAGGCACTAGAAATCAGGAGGCGGAACACTGTACCTAAACATAAAACGACATTCTCAAAAACTGCCCTGCACAAGCTTGTTGGGACTTCACGATCCTTCTTGGACCTGCATACCCCTCTTCTCTGGAACTCGGGTGATGACAAGGAGCTTCAGAAGAAAGGGTCCCTTCTACCCAAGGAAGTTGAAGATTTTGGAGAATCTGAACAAACAACTGGCCCCTCTGGGAGGCGAACCTTTGATTCTAAGAAGTTCAGGATGGAGAATAGCGATAAAATTGACCTTACATTCTCTCCACCCTCACTCTGCCGCATTCATATGACCCTCCATTTCTTGTTTTGTTTTCCTATCGTTTGAGTTTATGCCACTTCCGGTCACAAGAGCATTATTTTGCCGGTATGACTTTGGGGAATGAAGGTGGGGTTGTGGAATGTGTGATTGTTTTACCCCGTAAGACCTTTTGGAGAGCTGGCTGGATTGCTCTTAAACAGCAGATTTCACAGCCTCTCTTCTGGAAGGGAGAGCTGCGTCCTTGGGATAAGACAGGGACATAGGGCCTGGATTCCCCACTTCCCAACCAGTGGTTCTCATTTTTTTCTGAGTTGTTTTAATGTTACTTGTATTTGTCAGTAGTCGATGACTTTTTTATTTTTACTTATTTTATTTTTTTAAGGGATCCTGTTTATGAGCACAGGGCCCCCGACTTAAGGAGACTTAAGATTAGTGGTTTAGTTTACTTTTTTACCCCGGTCTGCTTGTCGGAGCCGAGTCTCAAATAGCTTTTCTCATGCCCCTCCCAGCCACTTTCCCCTTGCGGAAGAGAACAAATTTCTCGTTTCTTTGCCACAGCGCCGTTGGATGGAACTCTTTTATTTGGATTTCAGTGTCGCTCAGTGGAGAATGAGAAACACGGCAAGGATTTACGCCCTGGGTGGAGGCTCCAAAAGGATACAATCTTAAAGGCGACTCCAGCAGGCGGAGCCTCTCTTCGGCTTCTGTCCCTGGGAGGTGCTTCACGGCCCCCTTCCAGACTGTCTAACCCTTACCCTCACCTATTAGTGTGGCTCTTTTGATTTATGATTTGGGGGAATTTGAGTCAGATGAAGGCACTATTCCCCTAAGGCGCTAAGAACTGAAGTCCGGAATATCTGGGCGTTAAGCAGCGTGAAAAGTACAGCAGACACTGAGGCGTGGCTAAAAATGGCCAAAAGCTAATTGGAGGGGATGCTAAAACTATTAGAGAATGCAGGGATTTGCAATGTTTGACCATAGGCCAGAAAATTGGAAGAAAGAGGAAAATGAAAAATCAAATATTCTAGAAACCAAACAGCAACAAAACTGAGTTGAGAGTGAAAATAGCTTTAGTAAAAGGAAGTAAACCAGCTTTTAACGTGGCCCTGTAGCTCAGGGGTTGGATCGCTGGTCTCGTAAGCCACGAGTCGTGAGTTTAAATCTCACCAGGGCCTGTGCAGGCTAACCCCTGGGTTTGTGGTGTTTGCTTTCGAGGTCTGTGGTTCTTGTGTCTTTATGTTTTTTTGAGACGAAGTCTCGCTCCGTCACCAGACGGGTGCAATGGCGCCATCTGGGCTCACTACAACCTCCGCCTCCGGGGTTCAAGCAATTTTTTCCCGCCTCAGCCTCCCGAGTAGATGGGACAATAGGCGTGCACCACAAAGCCCGGCTAATTTTTGTGTTTTGGGGTAGAGACAGGGTTTCACCATGTTGGCCAGGCTGGTTTGGAACTCCTGATTTCAGGAGATCCGCCCGCCTCGCCCTCCCAAAGTGCTGAGACTACAGGCGTCAACCACCGCGCCCAGCCGAAGGGTGCGTTTATTAGATGCCAAAACCTAAAACTGGAAATTATTCAAATCGATAAGCACCCATTTTAGCTCACCTTCTCAGAATGCAGGAATGTACTGGTAGCAAAAGTAGGAAGTGCTAGAAATACACTTCTGGTTCCAAAATGGCAGAAGCAAGCTGGCTTCACTGCTTCCTACTGAAAACCAAAACTAAATACACAGCACCAAAATTATCACCAAAAGTACGGAATTCTAAAATTAAAATTCCTCATAACAGATGGAAATGAAACTGCTGTGCTATCTGAACTGTTGATACAAGAAATTCAGCTGTAGGAATCTTTGAAGATCTACCAATACAAGAATTAGTGGCAATATAAACCAGTTAATAAATGCCTCTTTCTGATAAACTAATTTGTATCAAATCTCAGTCACCTGCAACCTAAGGAGTTCCCACTAATGTAGTCAATGTAGGTCTAAAGAAACTATATTATAATTATTGATTTTATGATGCTTATTTAATGGACTGTAAGCTCCCTGATAATAGGCATCATATCTTATTTAATATTGTATCTCAGAGCCTTGCAAAGTATGAACCCTAGTCTCTGCTAAGTAAAGGTTTCTTGAATGAAGCACAGCTAAAGAAATGCAACCAGGCTGGGCGCGGTGGCTCAAGCCTGTAATTCCAGGCCGAGGTAGAATCATTTTAGTCTAGGAGTTCAAGGTTGCAGTGAGCTATGGTCAAGCCCCTGGGTGACAGAGCTGAGACCCTGTGAAAAGAAAAGAAAAGAAAAGAAAAGAAAAGAAAAGAAAAGAAAAGAAGAGAAGAGAAGAGAAGAGAAGAGAAGAGAAGAGAAGAGAAAAGAAAAGAAAAGAAAACAGACAATCAGAATGTAATGAGTTTGTAAATACCACAGGAGGTCGAAAATTTACCTGAAGCCCAAGAAATCAAAGTCAGCAAATATAGAGGAACAAAGAAAACAACACAGCAAGCTCTGATAAAGATTCTACCTAAATGTTAAGTGATCAGTCCTCCTGGTCTCAATTTATGCCTCAGAATCGGAACTGAGCTGCCTGCAAAATTAAACACCCAAAGATAACATCTGAGTGGCTCACATAAATTGTTAAAATCAATAATCTATATCAGAGACTAAAATGATGGAGTTTCTCTCCACCACATTTGTTCTAAATACTGAATAATATAATAATGTTCACAAGTCACAAATAGACTCCTCAAAATGGTAATTTGGATTCCTGAAATAATCCAACACTTTTCGCTGTACTAAGTTTAGAAAATCTACTTTAAATTGCTTAAGAATCAGGACAGGCACAGATTATTCATTTCTACTAAAATCCGCCAAAGCAGCTTTTAGTTGCTTGCACTTTAGGACTATCATTCCTTTCTGAAAGCCCTCAGGGTACTTTATGTTTCCATGGCTTCATAGATACTGCTTTCTCTGCATGCAATAATAATTTCATCCCTTCTTCTAGCTAAGTCCTACCACTTCAGAATTCAAATATGTATCACTTTGCCCTCAATCTAGGTGAGAGGTGCTTTTTCATAGCACCATTTGCACATCTTTATTATATTTGAATAATATCTAGTAAATAATAATGTATATTTTCTTTTCTTTTCTTTTTTAGAGGAAGTCTAATTCTGTCACCCAGGCTGGAGTGCAGTGGCGCAATCTCGGCTCACTGCAACCTCCGGCCCCCGGGTTCAAGCGATTCTCCTGCCTCAGCCTCCCAAGTAGCAAGGATAACAGGTGCCCACCACCACGCCTGGCTATTTTTTGTATTTTTAGTAGAGATGGGCTTTCAGCATGTTGACCAGGCTGGTCTCAAACTCCTAACTTCAGGTGATCCGCCCGTCTTGTCCTCCCAAAGTGCTGAGATTACAGCACCCAGCCTCTTTCTGTATTTTTGAAACCGCTTTTGCAAAGATTATAACAGTGGGAAAAGTATGACCATGAAAGAGATCTGACCTGACTCCATCTTGGCCTTTGCCTGCAAGCTGCCCTTATTCATTCCTGGCTGTAAGTCGAACTAACTTTGGGACGAATTTAATTTTTAATTATCATTTAAAAGCCCTAGCTTCTGAATTTTCAGGGGGCGTGATTTGAGTAATAGTAAAACTCCAGTCTCCCGTTTAGCTGACTTTGTGTGTATTAAACTCTTTCTCCATTGCCATTCCCCGTCTTGATAAATCAGCTCCACCTGGGCAGCTGGCAGGACAAACTTTTTGGGCAGTTACATTTAGTAGTTTGGTAACCATGAGGATGTGTCTCCATTTTGTTTATCTATTTGTTTTTTCTAAATTCTGGGGTGACCTAAAAGGTATCTCAGTTTTGTTTTTGTTTGTTTGTTTGAGACAGAGTCTCGTTGTGTCACACAGGCTGGAATGCCATGGGGGGATCTTGGCTCACTGCAGCCATCACCTCCCCAGTTCAAGAGGTTCTTGTGCTTCAGTCTCCTGAGTAGCTGGGACTACAGGCGTGTACCACCACATCCAGCTAATTTTTGTATTTTTAGTAGAGACTGGGTTTCTCCATGTTGGCCAGGCTGGTCTTAAACTCCTGGCATCAAGTGATCTGCCTACCTCATCCTCTCAAAGTGCCAGGATTACAGGCATGAGCCACCGAGCCCAGCCACGGTATCTGTTCTGATGGATTGAAAGTACTTGTTTTTTGTGGAACATGGCTTTCTTTATAAATATTTACAAATATTTCTATTGAAGTTTTGTTTCCTTTTCCACTGAAGTTATTCTCAACTTCAGACACAAGTTACCTGATTTTGCTTAGTTCTCCATTACCTTTCAATAAAATTTATAACTATTTTTATATGTTTGTCTTTTTCCTTTGAATTATTTGAAATTTTCACTAACCTTTTCTTGTCACTCAGTTTTTTGGGGAAGGACCAAAAAACTCCTTTACTTGCTGTTTCTAATTTGTTAATTCTGTTATTGTTATAGCACACTCTTTTATTTGCTCTTCAATCTCCATTTTCACTCAATTCTGTTATCTTCTACAGGGGGAAATAGAACTTTTTCCTTGACTTCCTTAGGTTTAGTGAGTGGAGTCTTAGAAATTAAACTGACAAAAAACAGTAATAGGAGAAAAGGCATACAAACTTTGTTTGATGCTAATATTTTAATTTTAATGTGAACACAGGGGTCTCACAGAAAAGAAAGTAAAAACCCAAACAAGTGTTTAGGCTTGAGAACTTATGCACTATTTAACAAAGGGTGATAAATACTGGAGAACTGATGAGACAAATGAAAAGAATTTAGGCTTTTAGGTAAGGTAAATATACAGATCGGGGGAAGGTGTTAATGGAAGTAAGGTTTGTTTAAGCAGATTGTAGGTGATGCATTATAATTGTCTCCTCTTCCCAGTATGTGAGAGGGGAGAGGGAAGACCTTCACAAAAGTAAAATTTATGCTCTGCTCTTAGACAGAAAGGGGGAAGGTAGAGAGCATTTCTGGCATCTGATGTTTCACTCAGTTGGCTTCAGCTAAAAACAATTCTTATGCTATAGTAGCATATTTTGAGATGGCATATTTTGATACCCTTCACTTGTCTTTTTTTTCTTTTCTTGAGACAAGGTAACTTTTAAATTTTTTTTGTAGAGACGGGGTCTCAGTAGGATGCACATGCTGATCCCAAACTCCTGTCCTCAAGTGATCCTTCCTCCTCAGCCTCCCAAAGTGTTGGGATTACAGGCGTGAGCCACAGCACAAAGCCCCCTTCATTTGTCTTTGAACTCATTTTCTTTGCATCCAGAGCATAAGCATATGACAAAGAATTCACCAACCAAGTTCATCCACGTCAGAAATTGTGATTCAGAAATTGTGGACACAGGCCGGACGCAGTGGCTCACGCCTGTAATCCCAGCACTTTGTGAGGCCAAGGTAGGTGGATCACCTGAGGTTTAGAATTTGAGACCAGCCTGGCCAACACAGTGAAACCCCACCTCTACTAAAAACACAAAATTAGCTGGGTGTAGTGGCTCACGCCTGTAGTCCCAGCTACTCGGGAGGCTGAGACAGGAGAATCTCTTGAACCCGAGGGGTGGAGGTTGCAGTGAGCTGAGACTGTGCCATTGCACTCCAGCCTGGGCAACAGAGTGAGACTCCATCTAAAAAAAAAACCGAAGGAAAGAAAAGAAAGAAAAGAAACGAAATTGTGGACATAAAGAAGCAGACAGTATAAGGCATCCATTCTGGTGATGGTAGTAGCAAATATGTTCATTTTCCTAGAAAAGCCATTAACTATTGCCTTGTAGTGGCAACAGTGTGTGAGCAGTTCTGTAGTGTGATTTTGGGTGTTGTTTCTAGCTCCATAGTCTATAAGCCTGGTGTTCTGGCTTACTCAGGTGTTCTATGAACTACTTTATAATCTTTAGTGAATTCCTTATCTACTTCTGGTAGAGCTGGTTTAGCCATTTCAAAGTGCCTGCCATACCTGAAGAACTCTAACTTGCCAGTTTTAAATTGTTCTTCTAGCTTAGGTGAAATCATTGGTTTGAGTGTCTGGAGTGGCGAACTCAATTCTTGCCTCCTAGCAGGAAATAATTTGTCCAAGGGGCATAAGGCAAAGTAAGAGACCAAGGCAAGTTTTAGAGCTTGGAAGAAGGCCAAGCGTGCAACTTGAGAGATCCGTGTGCTGTTTGGCCCTTGACTGGGGGTTTTATACATTGGCATGGTTCTGGGGTTTCTGTTTCTCTTCTTTTGATTTTTCCCTTAAGGTGGGCTATCTGCATGCTCAGTGGCCTGCCAGCACTTGGGAGGGGCCACAAGAACTGTGTGTTTACTGAAGTTGTGCACATGCTCATTTGAGATGTTTTCCCTTACCAATCTAGTGTTTCTAGTGTTCCTAGAGGAAGGTCATACACTGGTTAAAGGCCACCGTTTTGCCTCTTAGTGCACATGTTTGACCCCCTCGCCCAACTCCTGAGATCTTACTAGGAAGCTGCTGATCACCAACATAACACCAAATGTTTTCTATCTATTGGGAGACTGCCTCTATTAGGAGACTGCCTTTCCCTAGTGCTGGCTATGACCAATTATTATTTTATTTATTTATTTATTTATTTATTTATTTATTTATGACGGAGTCTCATTCTGTCACCCAGGCTGGAATGCAGTGGTGCGATCTCAGCTCACTGCAAGCTCCGTCTCCGGGGTTCACGCCATTCTCTCACTTCTGCCTCCCGAGTAGCTGGGACTACAGGCGCCTGCCACCACGCCCTGCTAATTTTGTTTTTGTATTTTTAGTAGAGACAGGGTTTCACCATATTAGCCGGGATGGTCTCGATCTCCTGATGTGGAGATCTGCCCGCCTCGGCCTCCCAAAGTGCTGGGATTACAGGCGTGAGCCACAGCGCCCGGCAGACCAATTATTATTTTAGAGAGACAGTTTAACAAGTGCCTGATCATCACCTACTGGTGACCTGATATTATTGGGGCAGGGGATTGGGGTAGCTAGGCAGACATGCCCTGCTCATGTCTGCCTAGTGCCCTCTCTAACATGAGGTTGTCAGAAAAAATTAGCCTTAGGACCATATCCTACCACTAACCCTATCTTTTCTGATCACCATCCTCACCTTCCTTCTGGAGAGAGAAAGGTGTAATGGATTTAGTGTTCTTATGATCTGTGATGGCAAATTATGTGTGTTAATTTGATTGGGGTAAGGAATACCCAAAAAGCTTGGATAAAACATCATTTCTGGATATGTCTGCAAGAGTGTTTCTGAAAGAGATTAGCATTTCAATCAGCAGACTGAGTAAAGCAGATCCACCCTCACCAGTGCGCATGGACATCATTCAATCCATTAAAGGCCTGAAAAGAACAACAAGGTGGAGGGAGGGATAATGCTCTGTCTTCTTGAGTTGGGACACACATGTTTTCCTGTCATTGGAGCTCCTGGCTTTGGGATCTTCAGACTGTAGGATTACACTACAGCCTCCCTTCTTGTCCTAGGACATTGGATTCAGACTGAATTATACCACTGACTTTCCAGGCTCTCCAGCTTGCAGACAGCAGATCATGGGACTTCTTGGCCTTTGTAAGCTCACAAGCTAAGTTTCAGAATAAATCTCCTCTCATATATCTAGTATCTATCTATCTACCTATCTATCTATCTGCTATTTGTTCGGTTTCTCTGGAGAATCCTGACTAACACATGGCTTTATATATGATGCTAATTACTCCACAGTGATGAGAGGGAGCTTTAGTGTGATTTTCTGGGCATCTTTATGGCAACTGACCCCTATTTCCACATTATTTTATTTTTTTCTTTGTGTCTTGCCAAGCCTTGATTATTTCTTGGAGATCACTCATTCTGGGTAGTCTCCGAAATCACTCCCAAAGACTCTCCTAACTGTATCCTACAGAGAGGAGATGCCAAAATAATGAAGTTTGACAGCTCTATCTTGTGACAAGTATCCCCGGTCAGTGTTGCGGGAGAGGGGTTTCTAGTATAGAGGGATGTTGTGCAACTTTTTCCTGGTCTGCATTCCTCCACTCCACCCCCTACCCCCTCACCCCCTGCCCTACACAATCTAAATACTACCTGTGAACCTGAAATATCTGAGACAGGTCTCAATCAATATAGAAAGCTTATTTTGCCAAGGTTCCGAACATGCCTGAGACATAGCCTCAGGAGGTCCTGATGACACGTGCCCAAAGTGGTCAGGGTACAGCTTGCTTTTATACGTTTTAGGGAGACGTGAGACATCAATCAATATGTGTAAGATGTACATTGGTTTGGTCTGGAAAGGGACAACTTGAAGGAGTTGAGGGGAGGGGGCTTCCAGGTCATAGGTAGATAAGAGACAAACAGTTGCATTCTTTTGAGTCCTTGATCAAGGACTCAATTCACTGAATACACAATTTACGTGGGGGTAGCAAATTGTCATTTATGCCTTGGTCTCACTCAGGGAAACTGCATTTTTACATAAACAATAGGGCAGAGGAAGCAATCAGATATGCATTTGTCTCAGGTAAGCAGAGAGATGACTGTCTGTCCCACACCTGTGAAGATAAGCTATCAATTTACATTGCCAGGATAAAATTCAACAGACTGTTTTAGGGTAAAGATCTTGAGGCCCACAAGGAATTTCCTTGTGGGAAAACTGTGAGGGAGGTATGTAGCTTTTTCATCTTTGTAGCTATCTTATTTAGGATTAAAATAGGAGGCAGGTTTGTCTGACGCATTTCCCAGCTTGACTTTTCCCTTTGTCTTAGTGATTCTGGGGTCCTGAGATTTATTTTCATTCCACACACTAAATTGGAGACATTTTTTATTTTTTATTTTTCTTGAGACAGAGTTTCACTTTTGTTGCCCAGGCTGGAGTGCAATGGCACAATCTCAGCTCACTGCAACCTCTGCCTCCTAGGTTCAAGCAATTCTCCTGCTTCAGCCTCCAAAGTAGCTGGGATTACAGGCATGCACCACCATGCCCCGCTAATTTTTTGTATTTTTTGTAGAGATGAGGTTTCACCATGTTGGAACTCCTGAACTCAGGTGATCCACCCGCCTCGGCCTCCGAAAGTGCTGAGATTACAGGCACGAGCCACGTGCCTGGCCATAATGACTTTCAATCTCCTCTTCTCTCAGTGATTAATCTCTGGTTGTTAGATGACATTCCTAGGAAAAAAGTTCAAGACAATTGTATTCCTTTTGGAAGAACTTCCTTCAGTCACGTATGGGGAACTTCAGAGACAGCCCCTCCCTGTACTTGTACTTGGAGGGGAGAAACAAGGGATGCCAGAGAGACCTTAATTTTGAGGCAGCTTCTAAGCCTTCTAGTTTCCTTTAAGTCTAAGAACTCAGCATGCCCAAGCACCATACTTTGGGGTATCCTTTTCTAATCCCCAACACATACATAAATTTTGAAAGAATCACCCCAAAAATGAACAATTAAGGGCACAAATCTAGAATAAAAATTCTGAGAATTAGCTGGGTACAGTGGCTCACGCCTGTAATCCTGGCACTTTGGGAGGCTGAGGCAGGTGGATCACGAGGTCAGGAGATCGAGACCATCCTGGCTAACACGGTGAAACCCTGTCTCTACTAAAAATACAAAAATTAGCCAGGCATGGTGGAGGGCGCCTGTAGTCCCAGCTACTTGGGAGACTGAGGCAAGAAAATAGCTTGAACCAGGGAGGCAGAAGTGGCAGTGAACCGAGATTGCGCCACTGCACTCCAGCCTGGGCGCCAGAGCAAGATTCTGTCTCAAAAAAAAAAAAAAAGTTCTGAAAATTGACATATATTTCAAGGTTCTCTCTCTGTTCACACAGGTGATACATTGATTCTATAAATGAATGCATTTAAGCATCCATTAGACAAAAAACTGAAAACAAGCACTAATATCCTCCAACTCGTGCTGGGCGCGGTGGCTCAGCCTATAATCCCAGCACTTTGGGAGGCTGAGGTGGGTGGATCACCTGAGGTCGGGAGTTCGACACCAGCCCGACCAACATGGTGAAACCCCATCTCTACTAAAAATATAAAAATTAGTCAGGCGTAGTGGCCAGTGCCTGTAATCCCAGCTACTCGGGAGGCTGAGGCAGGAGAATCGCTTGAACCTGGGAGGTAGAAGTTGCAGTGAGCTAGGAGATCACACCATTGCACTCCAGCCTGGGTGACGGCATGTGAAAAACAAAAAACAAACACACAAAAAAACCTTTGTTCACCCTGAAATGTTTAAAATACTATTTCAACATTTTCACTTTATTAATATAGCCTTAATTAAATATTTGTGATGAGGAATACACCAAAAGGTAAACAGCATTTTTCTCAGATTTAAAAAGGCTCATCACTTTTCTCAAATGGCAAAGGAGGCACTGCCATATCTGATTCTGGAACAAAATGATTAGACCCTTGAGTCTTGGACCCTTGAGAATCATCTTTTTTTTTTTTTTTAATTAGAAAAAAAATTCCCTGCCATTGTTGCACAGAGAATAATATTTTTGAGAGGGAATTTGAGTATATTACCTACAGTTGCTGTTTCAGATGAGTTTAAATAGGACATATCAGTTGCTACCAGATCTTTATCTCCTTGAAAAATAGTTTAAAGACTTTGTAATTTTTTCTATATTTGTGTAACTATTGTAAAAATAGCACGTTTATTTTCACGTTTTTGTTCCCCAACTTAAAACATAATTTTTTTAGTAGGGGGTGGTGATTCATGCCTGTAATCCCAGCACTTTGGGAGACCGAGGTGGGTGGATCACGAGGTTGGGAGTTCGAGACCAGCCTGGCCAACATGGTGAAACCCCATCTCTACTAAAAATACAAAAATTAGCCAGGTGTGGCGGTGGGCGCCTGTAATCCCAGCTACTTGGGAGGCTGAGGCAGGAGAATTGCTTGAACCTGGGAGGCGGAAGTTATAGTGAGCCAAGATCATGCCACTGCACTCTAGCCTGGGTGATAGAGCAAGACTCCGTCTCAAAAAAAAAAAAAAAGAAAAAAGAAAAAAGAAAAGAAAAAAAGAAAGAAAACATATACGTATATTTTTTGACAAAAATCTTATTCTATGGCCCAGGCTGGAAGGCTGGAGTGCAGTGGCACAATTACAGCACACTACAGCCTCGACCTCCCAGGCTCATGTGATCCTCCCACCTTAGTCTTCTGAGTAGCTAGGACCACAGATGACTGCCACCACACCCAGCTAATTAAAAAATTTTTTTTGCAGAGATGGGTTCTCACTATACCAGGCTAGTCTTGAACTCCTGGCCTCAAACAATCCTCCTGCCTCAGCCTCCTAAAGTGTTGGGATTACAGGCTGATCCACCCCAGCCGGCCTCCCAAAACTGGCCAAAACATAATATTAACTACTACTCCCAAAACTACATTTTTTTTTTTTTTTTTTGAGATGGAGTTTGGCTCTTGTTGCCCAGGATGGAGTGCAATGGCGTGATCTCAGCTCACCGCAACCTCCGCCTCCCAGGTTCAAGCGATTCTCCTGCCTCAGCCTCCTGAGTGGCTGGGATTATAGGCATGCGCCACCATGCCCAACTAATTTTGCAGTTTTAGTAGAGACAGGGTTTCTCCATGTTGGTCAGGCTGGTCTCGAACTCCTGAGCTCAGGTGATCTGCCTGCCTCGGCCTCCCAAAGTGCTGGGATTACAGGCGTGAGCCACCCCTTCCTTCGCCTCCCCAAACTACTTCTAATCACTCTTAATGACATTATCAATAGTACCAGAATTTCTATCAGTCAGGATCCCAAGAGAAAACAGGTGTCTTATTCAAATTGCAATAATTTCAGAAGGATTTAATAAAGGGACTGTTTACTAAAGGTGTCTAGTAAAGGTATGGGCAGGCTGCGGGAAGGACAAAGAAGAGGGCAGTACTCTAGGGTTACTGATAGTAGAGTGGTCAATGCCCCGAGACCTGAAGGAGAGAGGAAAAAGCCATTACTGAAATTTGGAGGAAAGGTCCGCTTTGATGAACTAGCCAGAGTTGACCCACAGAAAGAGATTCAGATAAATAAATAATCTAGCCTCTTTCTCCAATCTCATTCTGATCTAATGCTAGTGTTTCCACTAATGAAATTCAACTTGAGGCCAGGATGGTGGCTCACACCTATAATCCCAATCCCAGCACTTTGGGAGGCCGAGGCGGGTGGATCACAAGGTCAGGAGTTTGAGACCAGCCTGGTCAAAATAGTGAAACCCCATCTGTGCTAAAAGTAGAAACATTAGCCGGGCATGGTGGCACATGCCTGTAGCCCCAGCTACTTGGGAGGTTGAGGCAGGAGAATCGCTTGAACCTGGGAGGTGGAGGTTGCAGTGGGCTGAGATTGCCACTGCACTCCAGCCTGGGTAACGGAGCAAGACTCTGTCTCAAAAAAAAAAAAAAAAAAAAAAAAATTCAACTTGAAACCAGAGGCCTGGGACGTCTATTGGTATAGATCATACAGGTCAGCTTTCTACGGCACAGTGGGTAGAGAACTGAAGACAGTCACTTTTTTAACATCAACAATTCAAAACATTCAGCTTTCCATCCACCATTTTCTCCGATCATGATTTTATGCTTATAAATCCTATATTATGTCACTGACCTGCCTCCTGATAAGAGTTGTTTAATATCCAGTGACATACTGTGAGTCCTATAAGTTTTCATCCCTTCAGAACAATAATTCCCCAAATGCTGGCTGTTCATATTTAGATCTGGTTTTGGAATACAAAATCATTAGTATTGTTATGAGGTTTATAGAACTCATTTAGAACAGTGCCTGACCCATGTGTCTTAGTACTTTAGGGCTATATTAACAAAATACCTTTGACTGGATAATTTGTAAAGAACAGATTTTTTTTTTTATAGTTCTGGAGACAAGGAAGTCCAAGATCAAGGCTCCAGCAGATACCGTATCTGGTGAGGGATGCTCTCTCTGCTTCAAAGGTGATGCCTTTTGCTGCATCCTCACAGGGCAGAAGATATGAGAGGGCCAGGCAGCTCTCTAAAGCTTCTTTTACATAGGCAGTAATCCGATTCAGGAAGCCAGAACCCTCAGGACTTAATCACTTCCCAAAAGGCCCCACCTCTTAATATCACAATGGAGGTTAAGTTTCAATATGATTTTGGAGAAACACAAACACTCAAACCGAAGCAACATGGTAAGCTCTGACAAACTGTTATGAGCTACTGTTATTTAGATGGAGCAATCTCTAGAGGTTCAGGCAGAGCCTTGTTGCTCCCTCTGGGACTGTGTAGTGAGAATGTAGGAGCTTCTCAGGAGATATGGTCATCTACCAAGGAGCCTGTGTTGCTTCTCCCTGCTCCTTACCTTAAGGTGTTATTTTAAACACATGAAATGATCTCAAAACAGCTATGTAATAGACATCAAGATATGGAAGCATTTCCTTTTTTTTTTTTTTAAGTATGGAGAAACTTAGTCACTGGTCTGTTACTCTCAGTCCTGTTTGTTAAATGTTCCGTGGTCAGGAATAGGCAGGCTATTCCTTTTACATAATTCTTCTGGTTGACAGAAATTATTCTATAAAAGCCAACAGACTTCATATCTTGTGTGTATGTGTACTTTGACAGCTGCCTTCCCCCGTCCCCCAACCAAATCAAACAATCAAGCAACAAACAAAATTGGCCTTAAAATTGAGGCCCCAGAGATAAAGTCACTGAGCGGGTATATGTCACAGCGGCAAACTTTCTGCAACTGGAAAAGGTCAAGACAGAGGGAGGAGCGCTGAGGGTGCCACTGCCTTGACCTCTGGAACCTGCTGCACAAATAAGAAGTGGTTGCTGTGCCAGTTTTCCCTGAAGAGGTGCCTGACCAGCCGGCTCTGTGAATTCGAATGCAGTTTTCAGGCAGGCTCTGGGAGAGTTTTGGGGAATCCCAATAGACAGCCCAGAGATGCTGGACTGCGAATGCGGGCGCGCTGCAGGCGAGGCTGGGAGGGCAGCCAGGAGCGCTGCTGGTGTCGGGAGACGCGCACAGGGAGGGGCAGGCGGCGAGCTCCGCTTCTCCGCGTCCTGGATCTGAAAGCATCACAGGCCAGCGGGGCAGTGCGAGGTGAAACTACGAAGAAGCCAAGTAGCTCGCGTCTTCTACAAAAACCCATGTTCTTGCTAGGACGATGGCAAGGAGAAGCCGGAGTCTCTCCTTTTTCTCCTCGGCTTTTCTCGGGCTTTCTGAAAAGAGCACCCGCATATTCCCGGGAAATTTTGGCTCCTGATGGCATGGGGGGAGGATCACATTCATCTTCCAGGAGAGACGCAGATATCTTGATCAAATTGTGTTTTACACAGGAGGCGAGTGACTGCGGAGGGAGGATCCCGGGCAGCTCAGCGCGCTCCCGCTCCGGCGCGAGGCCGGGGTCGAGCGCTTCAGTAGCTCGTGGCTCTGTAGAGTGCGCATGGCCAAGATAAAGAAAGCATGCTCCAGTGGCGCAATCGGTTAGCGCGCGGTACTTATACAACAGTATATGTGCGGGTGATGCCGAGGTTGTGAGTTCGAGCCTCACCTGGAGCATGTTTTCTTCCAATTGCGATTTCAGACATTTCACGATGATGCATTTTTCCCTTCTCTTTAAAGTAAAATGCTAAAATGGATAAGTTTTCCGTGGTGAGCCCATAAAGATCCTTTGATCAAGGGGGATACTTGGCAGATTTCAGAGAAGGGAAGAAACCCAGCAAGACCCAAATTGAACTCATCCAGCAAACTCATTTCTCCTCAGTCGGGAGGCCTCACAGCCAGGCTGTTCTGCTTCAATGAAGCCTCCTCCCTCCCTTGCTCCTCCACTTAAAAACTATTCTTCAGCTCTTTGGGGACTGAACAAGGAGGTGGAAAAACTGGGTTTTATTCTCTGCGATTCATGCAACTGTCACCAGGGTTCATCGATGTGCAGAAAGTACTCTCAGGTACCTGAGCTTTGGTATCTACAAGGATGGCAGTGAAGTTGTTGAACTCCACCTGTGAAACCTAAATGTGTTCTGTGTAGAGCTCCACTGTCTACTTTACAAAAACCTGACTGGGAAACAAGAAATGCTAATTTTTCCCCAGCAGTGAAACATCAGACATAAATGGCTGGGTATGTATTTCTTCCTAATTTCATCAAAAAGTAAACAAACTGCCTTGTTTGGAAAAACACATTCATCTTGATGCTAGGGTCTGAAATACATGATTCCAGGTTGCTGTGCTTTTATCCAGTCTTTCCTGGATTTCATTTGGTCTCGTAGAATCTTCCTCCTGTTCCTTAAATATGGATATTCCCCCACAGTTCTGTCCTCAGCTTTCCACACGTGTAGTGATATACACATTCTGTGTTAGTCAGGGTTCTCCAGAGAAACAGAACCACTAGGATATATAAAAGTAAATATGAGGAATTATGAGAATTGGTTCACAGGATTATGGAGGCAAGAAATCTCACAATATGCTGTCTGCAAGCTAGAGAATCAGGAAAACCAGTGGTGTGATTTAGGCCTGTCTCCCAAAGCCTGAGGAAGCAGTGGGCCAGGGAGAAGGGAGACTTCTCTGGAGTCCCAGATTCTGAAGGCCTGAGAACCTGGAGCTCTGATGTGGGAAAGCAAAAATATCACTCCTGCATCTTTTAAGTCCTTGATGGTGGCACTAATCTCTACAATCCCTTCAGAAATGTAGTGTTGCTTTTGATTTACTATTTTCCTAGGTAGAGGTAGTTCTAATGCCTTCCAATTGTTCTTTCCCACCTTAATAGCCCTCATTCCATAGGTCAGGGAACTAATGTGAGGATTCTGCCAGATACTAAGTATGTCTATTCCAATTATGCTTTCTGAAACTGGGGGAATAATCACAGGATGCATTCAGGGACTTACCCGACCCACTGTGAGTCAGATCTGAGCTAAAACTTCATTGGTCACCTAACTTTTATAAGCCTCTACTCTGACTGGAGTACCACAGTGATGTTGAGGTCTCCTGGAATCAATGTCAGCTCAGAACTATAGTCCCTAAAGAGTCTAATTATTTCCTTGCTCCCAGTGCTCAGTTACTCTGGTAAAAGATGGTAGGTCCCTTTGAGGAAGGCTGGGAAAAAGATTAATAGTATAAATTTTTGATAGCGTACCAGGTCCTTCCTCAAGAAGACCCCACTGCCACTCCATTCAAAGGGTTCTGAGTCTATAAACTGGCTCAAGTCTGGTGTTGCACGCTGAAAGAGTGAGGGTCATGATCAACTCAGTATACCACTGGAGGCTATATGAGCAAACAGCAAACTGTTCTCATAAATGCAGAATGTTGGCAAGCTGACAACTGTGTCTGCCACTCAGCAGGAATGCTGAGGGCAGTCACGCCCCAAGTGCAGTGTTGCTTGTGACTAGGCACATCTGAAGCCTGTTAGCGATAATGTGAACCTGTGACCCATCAAACAGCTGACCAATCATTACCTCCTCCTCCCTGCTCTTTCTACCCAATAAATACCAAGGGCTGTAGAAGCTCAGGGCTGCCTTTGCTCACTAGAAGCAAGGAGCTCTCTTCTTCTTCCCCGGACCCCTTCTTTAAAATAGTTTCTTTTGTTTTAAGTTTTCATTTCTGTGTTCATCCTCCTCGTTCAGTCCCATAGTAACTGTGCAAACTGCGGCAGTCTGGGAAGCCATGACTGTATTTTTATCGAGTTAGACTTTTGTTTACTTGATCTGGTAGTTCTCTGTTTATACAGATCAAGTAGTTGATTGTCTTACTTGATAATTTGCCCTGGTAACAACATAATAACTGATGTGTCTCTTTCCTAAATTGCATAAATACTGTGAAATTGCTGTGACAAATTAGAAATGCACCATTGGCATATTTATCTTCCCTTTTATGCATGATGGTAAAATAAAAACATCATTCTGCTAGAAAAAAAAAGAATTTAGTGTCCTTCCTATCTATTTCACTTCTGAAAACACCGTGATTAACTAGCCAATGCCATAGATCTATGAGATTCACACTATTCTGATTGCTGCTTTGACTCCTCAGTTCATCAGAGTCACTACACTCACCTTTCCATTGATGATTGAGTGTTTTAGATTTACTATTTTTCTAGGTAGCAGCTCTAATGGCTTCCATTTGGTCTTTCCCACCATAGTAGCCCTCACCCTACCAGTCATGGAGCCAATGTGAGGGTTCTGCCAGCTGCTAAGTATGTCTATGTAATTATGCATTCTGGCACTTGGGAAATGACCCCAGGATGAGTCCGGGGACCCACTGTAAGTCAGATCTGAGCTAAAACTCCATTGATTACCTGGCTTCCATATGCCCCTACTTTAACTGGAGGACCACAATGATGTTTTGGGTCCCCTGGAATCAACATCAGCTCAGAGCCAGTGTCCAGTAGTCCCTGAAATGTCTGATCATTTTCCTTTCCCCAATGCACAGTTGCCTTGGTAAAAGGCAGGGGGTCTTCTTGGGGAAGGGTGGGAAAAAGATTCACTGCATAAACTCTCAGTAATGTAGTGGGGTCCTTCCTTGAGGGGACGTGGCCTCCCCTTTATCCAAAGGGTTCTGGGTCTGTAAACTGGCTCAAATCTGGAAACTGATTGAGGGGCCATGATTCTGTTTTTATAATTCAAATTAGTCTTTTGTCCATTCGACTTAGAAGTTTTCTGCTTGTATAAATTAAGTAGGAATGCAGTAGGCTTCCTAGCAATTTCACTTCTAGGAACACTGTGATTAATTAGCCAATGCCAGACTCCACATGAGTCAGACTATTCTGATTACCGCTTTGACTCTGCTGTCCATTATGGTAGCTATGCCCACCTTGTCTTCGACAGTTGAGTACTGCCACTTGGCCCCTGCCACCTTGCAATCTAATTATTATCATTGTATTTAAGTTTGTAGTTGAGTGACTGTGGTTCCCACTGTTAGATCTGACATACAGAGAAGAGCAATTACAGGGCTCTTCAAAGATGCAGATGCTGCCCTCACAAATCTGTTTTGCAAAGCATGGTCAAGGGTATATCTTCTGGGCCTTCCCAGCTGCGATGAGTAGGTCTAAAGTGACTAATTCACTCCACCTTCACAATCTCCCTGAGCCTTTGGATCCCTTCCTCTACATTAAATCAAGGGAGATCAGGCATTTCCAGCTTGCTCACAGTGGGCCATCTTTGAATCCATATTTCAGCTAACCAAGCAGATAAACTATTAGAACCTTTTTTTTTTTAACTCCCCGAGCTGCAACATTAAATGCAGAGTCCCTACTTAATGGGCCCAAATCAATAAATTCCGCCCAATCCAACTCTGTTCCACCATCATCCTATACCCTTAAATATCCATTCTCATGCCTGTTCTCCAGATTTCTGTTTATGTAAATTAGAGAACTCAAACAGTTCTTTTCAAGTGTAGTGCACCTCCTCATGAGTTACACTCTCAATCTCACCTCCAGGGGCCTACCAGGACTTTAGTCTAGTTATAGGTCTAGAAGCAAACAGGGGTGTTGGGGGTTCTCCTGAGGAGAATCAACATTATTTTGCCTGGCAACTGCTTCAGGGGAGGCCATCACTATTGCCTCAGGCAGCTCAGGGTTTATCTCCTCAGATAAAGGTGGACAGGCTGATGGCAGCATGGGTCAGGGAGGGGATGTTTCCACTACTGGGGATTGGGAAGCTGTTCTTTCTGGCAAAATAGGTTCATCAGAGTTTACAAACTCAGTGTCCCCAGCTTCATCAGGGTCTTCTTACACATCCCCAATTTCAGGGTCCCATTCTTTTCCAATCAATGCCCTCACTTTAATAGTAGACACCTGGTGAGGCTGTGCATGCATCTTTCATTGCAGGTCAGCCACTCGCATGGTAAGAGCTTGTGTCTGTTTTTCCACAATGTCAGCTCTTTCTCTACAGGAGATGAGACTCTCACTCAGGGCAATCTTAGCAGATTTGAGGCTTAGTATCTGCTTCTGAAGCCAGGAGATAGAATCCCTGAGTTCATCATTTTCTTTCATCACTTTGTCCACTGAACTTAGAAGCAACCAACCAGCCTCATTTTGTTCCTTGGTTCTCCACATATGGTCAAAAGTATTATGTATAAAGTCACTAAACTTGCTTCTCAGGAATGGTGAATCAGGAGTGTCAAATTTATTTATTTTGCATAACTCTCTGAACAGTTCATGCCAAGGACTATCAGTGTTCTCCACACTATTAGAAGTAGAGTCCTTAGCATTTTTGTGTCGAATCATATTAAGCAGCCAACTCCAGAAACCCCAAAACCAATGAAAGAACTCCATCCTTAATATTCTGTTCCTCTAGAACCACTCCTGATACAAAAATCTATATTAGTCCGGGTTCTCCAGAGGGACAGAACTTTTTGTTTTACACTTTGCTTCCCTATGTTTGCCTCCATTTCTTCCACTGGTGATCACTTGTTTATCCTTCAGGTTATGGTGGGACTTCTGATCCAACAGGTTGGATCAGACACACTTCTATGAGCTTTATCTGTTGTGCTAGGTACTTGATACGTTATTTTAGTCTTCTTTTTACTTCACTCTCTCATCTATTGCATCATGAGCTCTTTGGTGGGGAAGAGAAAGATTATACCTTAATTGTGTTTGTTTCTTCAGTACCAAGCTCAATTTCTCACTCTGAATGAATTGTAACTCTCAGAATTCTCTCTACCTGTGATATCAGGAAGTGTTTGCACCCTTTTTTTTTTTTTTTTTTTTTTGAGATGGAGTCTTGCTCTGTTGCCCAGGCTGGAGTGTGCAGTGGCGCAATCTCAGCTCACTGCAAGCTCCGCCTCTCAGGTTCACGCCATTCTCCCACCTCAGCCTCCCGAGTAGCAGAGACTACAGGCGCCCGCCGCCATGCCCGGCTAATTTTTTGTAGTTTTAGTAGAGACTGAGTTTCACCTTGTTAGCCAGGATGGTGTCGATCTCCTGACCTTGTGATCCGCCCACCTCGGCCTCCCAAAGTGCTGGGATTACAGGCCTAAGCCACTGCTCCCAGACTGTTTGCACCCTTTATACTAGGCATCCCCAACCCTGGGCGGCAGAGTGGTGCTGGTCCATGGCCTGTTACACAGCAGGAGATGAGTGGCGGTCGAGCATTACTGCCCGAGCTCTGCCTCCTGTCAGGTCAGCCGGGGCATTAGATTCTCATAGGAGTGCGAACTCAATTGTGAACTGGGCATGCAAAGGATCTAGGTTGCAGGCTCCTTATGCGAATCTAACGCCTGATGATCTGAGGTGGAACAGTTTTATCCCGGAACCATACTCCGCCCCCGCCCCCGCCCCCGCCTCCGCCTCCACCCCCTATAGGCTGTGGAAATACTGTCTTCCACTAAACCGGTCCTTAATGCCAAAAATGTTGGGGACCATTGCTTTACACCTTTTGTCTCCCCCATTTTCACCTCTTAGGATGAACATTAATTTTATTTATTTTTAGCAAACTAAAGGTTAAGTGTAGGTACTGAGAAATGAACATTAAAAGAGACTGTTGTCTATCGCATAGGTTCTCACTGAAGAATGTGAAGGTCAAAGGTCAGAGAAGGTGCTTCCTTGCGCAGATAATAAAGTAGCAGTAGCCGCACTGTCTCCAGTTCTTCTCTGCACCTAGAATGCTCTTCATCTTGTCTACACGACAGATTTTTACTCATTTTTCATAATCCAGGGGAGGAAAATCAATGATTTCTTGTTTTTTATTATAAGATACTTCAGGTTGCTCACACCTGTAATCCCAGTGCTTTGGGAGGCCTAGGTCGGAGGACCCCTTGAGCCCAGGAGTTTGAGACCAGCCTGAGCAACATAGGGAGACCCCATCTCTACAAAAAATTAATTAATTGGGCATGTCTCAGCTACTTAGGAGGCTGAGGTGGGAGGATCCCTTGAGCCCAGAAGGTGGAGGCTGCAGTGAGCCATGATCACTCTCCCTGCACTCCAGCCTGAACAACAAAGTGAGACTCTGTCTCAAAGAAAACAACAACAACAACAACTTCATAACACTTAATTCACATTTATTTCACTGTAAAAAAAAAAAAAAAAGATATATTTATATATAGAACTGCTTTTCCTACTAGTTTGCTTATCAAGAAGAATGTCACCATATCAGATTCATTACCCAATGCATGGCAAATCAATATACTGAGACATTAGATTGCAGCAGAGGAAGAGGTTTAATCATGTACAGCCCAACAAGGAGATGGAGGAAAACCTCAAATCTGCCTCCCTGAGGAGTTCAAGGTAGCGATTTTAAGGGATTTGGAGTGGATCAAGGAGTTGGGATCGTTGATTGGCCCAAGAGTGTTGCGTGGGACAGGCATGGTGGTTCAGGCCTGTAATCCTAGTGCTCTGGGAGGCTGAGGCAGAAGGATCATTTGAGGTCAGGAGTTCGAAACCAGCCTGGCCAACATGGTAAAACCCCTTCTCTACTAAAAAAAATACAAAAAATTAGCCAGGTGTGGTGGCGGGTGCCTGTAATCCTAGCTACCCAGCAGGCTGAGGCAGGAAAATTGCTTGAACCCAGGAGGCAGAGGTTGCAGTAAACCAACATTGCGCCATTGCACTCCAGACTGGGCAACAGAGCGAGATTCTGTCTCAAAAAAAGAAAAAAAAGGGGTAAAGTCATGGGATGAGGAGATGAGAAAACTGCATTTTCTTTTTTTTTTCTTTTAGACGGAGTCTCACTCTGTCGTCCAGGCTGAAGTGCAGTGGCGCCATCTTGGCTCACTGCAACCTCCGCCTCCCAGGTTCAAACGATTCTTCTGCCTCAGCCTCCCAAGTAGCTAGAATTACAGGCGTGTGGCACCATGGCCACCAAGCCCAGCTACTTTTTGTATTTTTAGTACAGACGGGGTTTCACCATGTTGCCCAGGCTGGTCTCAAACTCCTGATCTCGAGTGATCCATACGCCTCGACCTCCCAAAGTGCTGGGATTACAAGCGTGAGCCACCGCACTTGACCCTTTTTTGTAAAATTAAAAAAATTGGCGTGGGGAGGGATAGCATTAGGAGATACACCTAATTTAAATGACCAGTTAATGGGTGCAGCACACCAACATGGCACATGTATACATATGTAACAAACCTGCACGTTGTGCACATGAACCCTAGAACTTAAAGTATAAAAAGAAAAAAAAAATTGTTGCTGTCATTGTTAGAGAGAGGGTCTCACTATGTTGCCCAGGCTGATCTTGAACTTCTGGCCTCAAGTGATCCTCCAATTTTGGCCTCCCAAAGTGCTGGGATTACAGGTGTGTACCACTGTGCTCTGCCTGAAACTGCATTTTCACACTGATTCAGTTCCTTTATGAATGTCAGTGCTAGCTGGTGTTGGCCTTTCTGCTGGAATTCAGGATCTGAAAAGCATCTTAAAAACGCTTATGATTTTCTGCGCGCAGTGGCTCGCGCCTGTAATCCCAGCACTTTGGGAGGCTGAGGCGGGCAGATCATGAAGTTAAGAGATAGAGACCATCCGGGCCAACATGGTGAAACCCTGTCTCTACTAAAAAAAATATATATATATATATACACACACACACACACACACACACACAAATTAGCTGGGCGTGGTGGTGCGTTCCTGTAGTCCAAGCTACTCAGGAGGCTGAGGCAGGAGAATCGCTTGAAGCCAGCAGGCGGAGGTTGCAGTGAGCTGAGATTGGGCCACTGCACCCCAGCCTGAGTGACAGAGTGAGACTCCATCTCAAAACAAAAACAAAACAAAACAAAGCAAAACCTTTCAAATAATTAGTCCAATGTAATGATACTTAATAGATGCTCAAAAATATTCTTGGAAGGTCAAAACAGTACAGTGGAGTAAAGTCAGAACTATGGGGAGAGATAAGAAGAATAGAAAGGAAAGGAGGAAAAAATAAGGTGATTTGGATGTGGATGATGAGAAGGGGAAAAAAATGTAAAATGTACTTCTTTTTGGTTATTCCAGATGAGAATATTGGAAATTTTAAGCATTAAAACTCCAAGGTTCTCCTAGATTTGGCATATACTCCTGCCAAATGAAAGATTGATATGTATGCTTGGCTAACAACTAGAATTTGAAGTGAGTTTGTTTTAGTCCCCATGTAGGGTAATATCTACTGTGAGATATCATACCACCACCAAAAGGGGCTAAGTAATCTACTTTTAAAATTTTCATCTTCATGTGAAAATGAGTCCAATAATTTTTTAGATTATTTATGGAATATAATTTCAATAGTAGAAAAATTTTCTCTCTCCCTCTTTTTTTTTTTTTTTTCCATTTTGATCTTCTGGATTTCTTTACTGTTTGTTTACTTTCTTTTCACCCATATTTCCATTTCTATTTCTGGTATAAACTGAGAAGATCTCTATCCTTAAAATGCTCCCCTAAGTGATTTTATCCAGAGCATAAATACAGTCTTTTCCATCTCTTGTCATTTCTAAATTGTATTTCATGTAATAATGTGTTAATTTTTTAAAATTTTACATGGATAATATGTATTGTTTAAAATTTTTTTGTACAAAGCTTACCATTTTTCTTATATCCTAGCCACCCAGTTTTCCTCAGAACAGGCTATTGGTTTCTGTTATTAGTTTCCTAGAAAAGCAGAATTATTTATGTTCTGTTCTTTGTCAGACGTCATTCTAGATTAGTTTCTGAGGAGGAGCCCATCTCTTCCTGTGTAATGAAAAACTGGACCACCTAATAGTAATGTTTTGTTTGTTTAACAGATACCATTTCACTATGTTGCCCAGGCTGGATTCAAGCTCCTAGGCTGAAGGGATCCCCCTGCCTCAGCTTCTCAAGTAGCTGGCACTATAAGTACCCGTTTGGGTATAGTGTATTTTTTTAAGATGAGGCTGGCCACACCCCATAACCTCATCAGAAGTACCAATCATGTGATTTGAATCATGCATTATCAGTCAACCTGAAGACTGAGTTGAAGCAAGACCCTGTCTCAACATAAGACAAAAACACCACCACCAAAAGTATCCAAATTGGAAAGGAAGAAGTAAAATTGGGCCTGTTTGCAGATAACATGACTTTATATAGAGACAGTCCTAAAGACTCCATTAAAAAGAAGTGTTAATACTAATGAACAAATTCAATATATTTGCAGAATACAAAATCAATATTCAGAAGTCACTTGCATTACTATACAGTAACAATAAACTACATGAAATAATAAACAATAAACTACATAGAAAGAAAAATTAAAGGACAATGCCATTTATAGTAGCACCCCTTCCCCTTAAAGAAAGAATTAAACTTAATCATGAAGGTGAAATGTTGTTAATGTTTGTTAAAGTTTTCAGTGATGTACAATTAATGCAATCTGTATCAAAATCTCTCTGGCAGTTTTTAGAAAACAGAAAAAAAAGACTATAAAATTCATATAAAACTCATATGAAACTACAAAGAACCCAAAGTCACCAAGTCCATTTTGAGAAAGAACAACAAAGCTGAAGACATCACACTTCCTGATTTCAGCATATACTACAGAGCTGCAGTTATTAAAACAGTCTGGTACTAGCAAAAAGACAGGTATACTAACCAAAATAACAGGACAGAGAGCTCAGAGATTAATCCATAAATATATGGTCAACTGATCTTTAACGAGGTTGCCAAGAACACACAACGGGAAAAAAAACCAATCTTTTCAACAAATGATGTTGAGAAAAACAGATATTCACATGAAAAAGAATGAAATTAGACCCTTGTTTACAGCAGTCACAAAAATTAACTAAAATGGATTAATGACTTAAATCTAAGATCTGCAACTATAAAACTCTGGGAGGAAAGCTTTAGGACATCGGTCTTGGCAATGATTTAATGACTGTGACATCAAAATCATAACCAACAAGAGCAAAACTAGAAAAACGGGATAATATCAAATAAAAGAGTTTCTTTTTTTTTTTTTCCTTTTTTTTTTTTTTTTTTTTCCGAGATGGAGTTTCATTCTTGTTGCCCCGGATAGAGTGCAATGGCGCGATCTTGGCTCACCGCAACCTCCACCTCACGGGTTCAAGTGATCTCCTGCCTCAGGCATGTGCCACCATGCCTAGCTAATTTTGTATTTTTAGTAGAGAAGGAGTTTCTCCATGTTGGTCAGGTTGGTCTCAAACTCCCGACCTCAGGTGATCCACCCACCTTGGCCTTCCAAAGTGCTGGGATTATAGGCCTTCTGCACGGTAAAAAAAAAAAAAAAAAAAAAAAAGGCAACCTATTAAATGGGGGGAAAAATTGCAAACCATATATCTGATAAGGGGTTAATTTCCAAGATACTTAACTCTTAACAATTCAGTAGTTAATCAAAACAAATAAAAACAAAAACCTGATTAAAAATAAAAATGGGCAGGGCGCGGTGGCTCATGTTTGTAATCCCAGCACTTTGGGAGGCTGAGGCGGGCAGATCACCTGAGATCGGGAGTTTGAGACCAGCCTGACCAACATGGAGAAAACCTGTCTCTACTAAAAATACAAAATTAGCTGGACTTGGTGGCGTATGCCTGTAATCCCAGCTACTCGGGAGGCTGAGGCAGGAGAATCACTTCAACCCGGGAGGCAGAGGTTCCGGTGAGCCAAGATCGCTCCATTGCACTCCAGCCTGGGAAACAAGAGTGAAACTCCATCTCAAATAATAATAACAATAAAAAAAATGTACTAAGGACTTGCATAGACATTTCTCCAAAGACGATATACAAACAGCCAACAAGTACATGAAAAGATGCTCAATGTCACTAATCATCAAGGGAATGCAAATCAAAACAAAAGTGAGATATCATCTTAATACCTGTTAGGATAGCTATTATCAAAAAAGCAAAAGACAAGTGTTGGTGAGTTCGTAGAGAAATTGGAACTTTTCTACCCTGTTAATGAGATTGTGAAATGGTGCAGCCACTGTGGAAAACAGTATGAAGGTTCTTCAAAAAATTAAAAATAGAACTACCAGGCCGGGTGCGGTGGCTCATGCCTGTAATCCCAGCACTTTGGGAGGCTGAGGCTCACAGATCACTTGAGGTCAGGACTTCGACACCAGCCTGAGTAACATGGTGAAACCCCGTCGCTTCTAAAAATATAAAATTAACCGGGTGTGGTGGTGCCCGCCTATAATCCCAGTCACTCGGGAGGCTGAGGCAGGAGAATCGCTGGAAACCAGAAGGCAGAGGTTGCAGTGAGCCCAGATCGCACCACTGCCCTCCAGCCTGGGCGACAGAGCAAGACTCCATCTCAAAAAAAAAAAAAAAAAATTAGAACTACCATATATGATTCAACAACCCCACTTCTGGGTATATATCCAAAAAAATTGAATTCAGAATCTCAAGGACATATTAGTGCACCTATATTCATTACAACATTATTCACAACACCAAAGATGTGGAAGCAACCTAAATGTTCATCAGTGGAGGGATTAATATAGAAAATATGGTATATACATACAATAGAATATTATTCAGCCTTTAAAATAAAGGAAATTCTGGCCAGGCATGGTGACTCACGCCTGTAATTTCAGCACTTTGGGAGGCTGAGGTGGGGAGATCGCTTGAGCAATATAGTGAGAGCCTGTCTCTACAAAAAATTAAAATATTAGCCAAGCATGGCGGCGTGCAGTCCTAGCTACTCAGGAGACTGAGGTGGGAGGATCACTTGAGCCCAGGAGGTTGAGGCTGTAGTGAGCCAACATCATACCATTGCACTTGATCCTGAAAGACAAAGCAAGACCCTGTCTCAAAAGAAAAAAAAAGGAAATTCTGCAATATGCAACAGCATGGGTCAACTACTTTGAGGACATTATTGTGAGTGAAATGAGCTTCCCACAAATGGACAAATACTGCTTGATTCCACTTGAGATATCTAAAATAACCAAACTCATTGAATCAGAGTAGAATGGTGGTTGCCTGTGGTTGGGGGAAGGGGAAAATGGGAATTTCAGTTATGCAAAGTAAGTTCTAGAGATCTGCTGTACAACATTGTGCCTGTAGTTAACAATACTGTATTGTACTCTTAAATTTTTGTCGCTGGGCTCAGTGGCTCACGCCTGTAATCCCAGCACTTTGGGAGGCCGAGGCGGGCAGATCACCTGAGGTCGGGAGTTCAAGACCAGCCTGACCAACATGGAGAAACCCCCATCTCTACTAAAAATACAAAATTAGCCTGGCATAGTGGCGCATGCCTGTAATCCCAGCTACTGGGGAGGCTGAAGCAGGAGAATAGCTTGAACCTGGGAAGTGGAGGTTGTCGTGAGCCAAGATCATGCCATTGCACTCCAGCCTGGACAACAAGAGTAAAACTCCATCTCAAAAAAAAAAAAAATCAAGAGAGTAAATCTCATGGCAAGCTCTTTTTACCTCAATAATTTTTTTAATAAAAAAAATGGACTTACTTTTACTCTCTAGCAAAATATAATACTTGCACATTACATCAAATAACTAAAACTTAAAATCTTTTCTTCGTTTCGTTCCTCAATTCCAATAAATTCTGCTACTAGCCCCACAAATTAGGGCCTCACAAATCTAGTGTGTACAGGCACCACTGGAACTGCCAAAAAGGTTGGGCTCCCACCTCCAGCTCTAGACTGTCTTGAATTTCTGACTCCCCACCTCTGATTGACCGCAATTTCGAGTCCCAGGGGAATTCCCATTCCACCCACTAAGGAAGGAAGGATGGCTCCTAGCAGTGACTGAGAGCCTAACTGATAGGACCTTATGTCTCAAGCACCTAACTTGTAGGCTCTTTTGGCTGGAGAGGGCAATCTGACTCTAGTAGGTCTCCCTTTGTCCCAGAGAGATGCAGCCCACATTTGACCCCTAGTAAAACCATCTGGAGCCGAAGAGATGTAGATCAAATGCAGCTATGAACTAAGTCTCAGGATTGGAGGGATGGCGCAAACTGAAAAAGAAAGGGAGAACAACAGAATCAGATTAAGCACAGCTTCTGAAGGGCAGATATTCCTGAAAATCCTGAAGGCAGAAACCTTGTCTTATCTCCATCTGCAACACACCTCAAATCATGCTTCCGCCCCTCCCCCAGAAAAACACAACCTTCACAGAAGAGTTTTGAAAAGATTTCTGGAAAGGAAATAATGTTACCAGAGGCCATTGAGGTCTTTTGTCTGGTCACCACTGGTTAAAATAAAGAAATCAGCAAACTTTTTATTGCTGTGAAAGCGTATGCTCATGTACTCATTGGCCATTAACATATTCTATTTTAGAATTGCCTGTTCAGGTTTTTTGCTCATAATTCTAAAAGTGAAAAATAAATAAAGTTATGAGGGGGATAAAAAAGAATCGAATATTTATGTGACCTTGGGGAAAGAAAAATTTCTTAAGGAGACACAAAAATAACTAAACCAAAGTTAAATGAATTGGACTTCATAAAAATTAACAATTTCTTCTTCTAATTATTATTTTTGAGACGGAGTCTTGCTGGGTCGCCCAGGCTACAGTACCGTGTGTGGTGCGATCTCAGCTCACTGCAACCTCTACCTCCCAAGTTCAAACAGTTCTCCTGCCTCAGCTTCCCAAGTAGCTGGGATTATAGGCATGTGCCATCAAAATTAACAATTTCATCACAAGAGATCATTAAAGTGTTTCCTAGACTCAAGTGATAAGAAGATATTTGCAATACAAATATTTGGCAAATAACTCTTAAGTGATATATATGGCTCAATGATATAAAGCACAATAAAATGTGCACAGATGTGATTCAAAGGGAAACTCTGCCAGGCGTGTTGGCTCACGCCTGTAATCCCAACACTCTGAGAGACTGAGGCGGGAGAGTCTCTTGAGCTCTTGAGTTCGAGACCAGCTTGGGCAATATAGTGAGACACCCCTTCCCCCACCCACAACAAAACATTAAAAAATTAGCCTGGCGGCCGGGCGCGGTGGCTCAAGCCTGTAATCCCAGCACTTTGGGAGGCCGAGGCGGGCGGATCACAAGGTCAGGAGATCGAGACCACAGTGAAACCCCGTCTCTACTAAAAATACACAAAAATTAGCCGGGCGCGATGGCGGGCGCCTGTAGTCCTAGCTACTCAGGAGGCTGAGGCAGGAGAATGGCGGGAACCCGGGAGGCGGAGCTTGCAGTGAGCCGAGATCGCGCCACTGCACTCCAGCCTGGGCAACAGCGTGAGACTCCGTCTCAAAAAAAAAAAAAAAAAAAAAAAAAAAAAAAAAAAAATTAGCCTGGCATGGTGGCATGTGCTTGTGGTCCCAGCTACTCTGGGGGCTGAGATGGGAGAATTGCTTGAGCCCGGGGGGTCCAGGCAGCAGTGAGCCCTGATTGTGCCACTGCACTCCAGCTTGGGCAACAGAGCGAGACCCTGTCTCAAAAACAAAAAGAAAACAAACAAACAAAAACCCAAACAAACAAACAACAAACCCCAAAAGGAGTTCTGTTCCGTTTTATAAACCTTGAGAGCCTCACTCTTTCCTGATTGTGAAGAGTGGCCAGGTGCACCAGGTAGGTGGGACCTGTACCACCTGCACCTCAGCCCAGGTCAGAAGCTACGCAAGTGTAGAGACCAAAGTTAGGGCCCCACAGCGATACTAGTTTTGCAACAATGTTCAGTGTTTACCTTTGGTGTTGACGTTTGAGTTGACAACTGGAGTCGAGTTTAGTGAAAGAAGAATTAACTAAGCTAAAGTGGAGAGAGAAGAAAAAAACAATACTGACAGGATATATTTTAGCCCAGTTTCTATGGAAACTACCGTATACCCACGAGTCACCTCTAAAAATTAAAATGGAGTTTTCTTGGATGTCCCACATTTAGTATTGTGAAATGTATTTTTTTCCTTTGAGCATTTTCATATTTGAGGCAAGTTTTTCCTTTCATCGTATCTTCCATTTATCAAAACCAACAATACCAAAACTCCACAACCCAATACCCAGGAAGGGGTTTCCCCAGTGACCCAAATACTTCACAAATGCCAGGCCAGGTGAAGAAGGACAGGTATTTTGAGCAGAGGAAATTTTTTTTTTTTTTTTGAGACGGAGTCTTGCTCTGTCGCCTAGGCTGGAGTGCAGTGGTACAATCTTGGCTCACTGAAACCTCCGCCTCCCAGGTTCAAGCAATTCTCCCAGGTTCAAGCTTCTCCTGTCTCAGCCTACTGAGTAGCTGGGACACACCACCACGCCCAGCTAATTTTCGCGGAATTTTTTTAGTAGAGGCAGAGTTTCGCCATATTGGTCAGACTGGTCTTGAACTCCTGACCTCAGGCGATCCACCTGCCTCAGCCTCCCAAAGTGCTGGGGTTACAGGCGTGAGACACCGTGCCCGGCCGAGCAGAGGAAACTATTTTAAAGTTGACTGACTTCTTTGCTATTAATAAACTTTAAACTTGTTTTTTGTCTTTATGAAACAACCACTGCAAAATTATAGCTGAGACAGTGAAAAAGATCTGACCTAACCATATTTCTTCTAACCTCCAAGCTGTCCTTGTTCATTCCTGGACGTAGGCTGAACTAACTTTGGGAGGAACTTAGTTTATAGTTTATAGTTTAGAACAATGACCATAACAGCTTTTTCCCAAAAGAAAATCCCTTATTGCCTGGGTAGGACTAACAAATTAGCTACCAGATTACAAATTATGGTTTAGGGGTCCGTCATGCATCCTCTGGCTGCAAGAATCTGAAGCTCCCCATATTGCTCCTGGGGTTAACATCACTACTGTAAAACCTAAGATGGGTGCTTGAGATGTTTTGCAGACCCTACATTCGATGGATCAGCTACCACCACCCAGTTCTGCAATCCCACCCAGGAACAGAAGACAGCAAGAAAACCTCACTTCCACACCTATGATTCCATCTCCAACCTGACCAATCAGCACTCCCTACTTCCCATGGCCCTTACCCCCTAAATTATCTTTTAATTAATTTATTTATTTTTGTTTGTTTGAGACCAACTGTCGCTATTGTTGCCCAGGCTGGAGTGCAATGGCACAATCTCGGCACACTGAAACCTCCACCTCCCGGGTTCAAGTGATTCTCCTGCCTCAGCCTCCCGAGTAGCTGGGATTACAGGCTCCCCTTCCGCCCCTATGGCCAGCTAGTTTTTGTATTTTTAGTAGAAGTGGGATTTCACCATGTTGGCCAGGCTGGTCTTGAACTCCTGACCTCAAGTAATCTGCCCACCTCAGCCTCCCAAAGTCCTGGGATTACAAGTATGAGCCACCGTGCCTGCTGCTAAATTATCTTTTAAAATTACCCTCCCCCAGTGCTCCAATGCTCAGGGAGACTGATTTGAGTAATAATAAAATTCTGGTCTCCCACACAGCTGGCTCTGCGTGAATTACTCTTTCTCCATTGCAATTTCCCTGTCTTGATAAATTGGCTCTGTCTAGGCAGCAGGCAAGATGAACCCGTTGGGCAGTTACATTTAGTGACCTGGAAAACTTTTTTTAACAATCTCAATATTTTATGATTTGGTCATTTCAGAGCAATGTAGAGTTTCAGAGTAAAGTAGGAAAACCTGTTTCATAGAATCTTATAACAGATTCTTCTGCATGTGAGGAAGATCAGTGAATTTCTCTGTATTTCTGTTCTTAGAAAAAGCCTGGGCCCCAACTGTGGATGTCCCATTAGTGCAGACTCATACCTTTCTTCTTAGTTTGGTACAGTTTCAGATACAATAGTCCTTTTATTCATGGGGGATATATTCCAAGACCCCTAGTGGATGCTTGAGACTGCTGATAGTCCTAAACCCTATACATAACTGTTTTTTCTTCTATACACACTGTGAAAGGAAAATAAATCTTAGAACCCTAAAATCACTAAGTCAACAGAAAAGTCAAGCTGGCAACTACAGGCAAACCTGCCTCTCATTTTATTCCTAAACAAGATAGTTAAAAAGATAAAAGAGCTACATACCTCCCTCACAATTTGCCCACAAGGAAATTCCTTGAAGGCCTTAAGGTATTTATCCTAAAACAATTCTGTTGAATTTCACCCTGGCAATGTAAACTGATAGCTTACCTTCACAGGTGTGGGACTGAAAGTCATCCCTCTGGCCAGGTGCGGTGGGTCATTCACGCCTCTAATCTCAGCACTTTGGGAGGCCAAGGTGGGCAGATCACCTGAGGTCAGGAGACCAGCCTGGCCAACATGGCAAAACCCTGTCTCTAATAAAAATACAAAAATTAGCCAGGTGTAGTGGCATGCGCCTGTAATCCCAGCTATTGGAGAGGCTGAGACAGGAGAATCGCTTGAACCCAGGAGGCGGAGGTTGTTGCAGTGAGGAGGTTGTTGCAGTGAGCCAAGATCGCACCACTGCACTTTAGCCTGGGTCTGTCACCCAGGCTAAAGTGAGACTCTGTCTCAAACAAAACAAAACAAAACAAAAAAACCAAACTGTCATCCCTCTGCTCACCTGAGACAAATGCATATCTGATTGTTTCCTCCGCCCTATTGTTTATGTAAAAATGCAGATTCACTGAGCCAAACTAAATTGTGTATTCAGTGAAAGGTTGATCAAGGACTCAAAGGAATGCAACCTTTGTCTTTTGTGTCTTTTCTACCTATGACCTGGAAGACCCCACCACCACTTTGAGTTGTCCAGTCCTACTGGATCAAACCAATGTACATCTTACACATAGTGATTGATGTCTCATGTCTCCTTAAAATGTATAAAAGCAAGCTGTACGCTGACCACCTTGGGCACAGGTTGTCAGGACCTCCTGAGCCTGTGTAACAGGTGTATCCTTAACCTTAGAAAAATAAACTCTCTAAATTGGTTGAGATCTGTCTCAGATATTTTGGGTTTACAACACATACCTATAATGGTTTAACTGATAAAATAGCCAGGGTAAATAACAGCAACTAATAATAAAGTATAACAATTATAACAATATACTGTAATTAAAGTTACATGAATGTGGTCCTTCTCTTTTTCCCTATATCAAGCTTTTTTGTTGTTGTTATTGCTCTTTGGTTTTGTTGTTAAAACAAGTAATTTATAACTATTTGGTTGGAGAGTTTATTAAAAAACTCAGTGAGGCACTACAGGTAGATTACGGAAGGTGGATATTAGAAATTAAGGAATTGTCTGCTTTATTACAGTGAAATTTAAACTGACAATGCTGGTTTAGCACACTTTTTTTTTTAGGCAGAGTCTCACTCTGTTGCCCAGGCTGGAGTGCAGTGGCACAACCTTGGCTCACTGTAACCTCCTCCTCCCAGGTTCAAGTAATTCTCACACCTCAGCCTCCCAAGTAGCTGGGACTACAGGTGTGTGCCATCACACCCAGCTAATTTCTGTAATTTTATAGAGATAGGGGTTTGCCATGTTGACCAAGCTGGTCTTGAACTCCAGACCTCAAGTAATCCGCCCGCCTCGGCCTCCCAGAGTGATGGGATTACAGGCCTGAGCCACCGCGCCCAGCCTAGCACACTCTTAAGTTTAAGAAATAAATCAGTTTCTTTTGTTACTGATGAGTTCAGTTGATTGGCGCATCTTACCCATAATGCCAACATCTGGCGTTGAGTACTCCTAGAGGCCAGGCCAGTATATAATTTTTTTTTTTTTTTAAACACTTGACAGTTTCTAAGTATCCACATGAAATTGCCTCTTACCTATTTTGTGAAAAATTATCTCTTCACTTAGGGGTAAAGGGAAGTCAATAGAATATCAGTTATTCACTTGGCTCAAAGCGTGGCCCTGTTTCTTTTTTTATTTTTTTCTCACGGACCTGGGTCCTAAGCATTGCTTATTTTTAGAAACCCCTAAGGAAAATCTCTTGGCAAAGAACCTGCACAAGTGGCTCTGGAAATGTCAAGGAAGCCAATCTCACCTGCATAGTATAGGCGGGATCCTGCACCACTAGAGCCTACTCGAGTTGACGCCATTGGGCCCTAGAACCTACAGGCCACACAGAGCATAAGGGGAGGGAGCTGGGACAGCGACATGCTGGGGCGCGGCAAGATGGGGTGATGTGGGCCTCACGGCGGCTGAGGACAAAGGAGGGAGCAAAATTGTTCCTGAGGTGGCTCAAATCAAAAAAAGGAGGATATGAGATCCTTTGATTTAGATGCTTGATCATATACAAAGGTCCTATCTAGTTCAAATGGAGACTCTCAGGAACAAAACGTAAGAAAGGGGACCACTTGTTTCCGCCTGGTTTCGAACCAGGGACCTTTCGCGTGTTAGGCGAACGTGATAACCACTACACTACGGAAACAACCCTGCCGGGAGATACTGGAATTGAGGCACCTAGGGTGAGACAATCCAGGTTTGGCTTTAGAAAATCTCTATGTTCTACTCAGATTTTTTTTTCCTGGTAGTTTTTTCCATATATTTCAGACTTTCTACTTATTAAAATCAAAGATATCACATCCTGACCGTTGTTATTTGCCTGCCACAAATTGGTACATATATTCACCAAATATATTTACCAGAATGCCCAGTAAACTATTCAGAATAATAAAAACTACTGGAAACTTCGGAAGTGCCGTTCAGCAGATGCATGAATTAATTCACATGAAATAATCTATTGCAACAATAATGAACAATCTACAACTATGTGGATGAATCTCACGGAGATGTTGACTAAAATAAACCAGACAGAAAAGGACAGTACTCTGTGGCTCCACTGATTTAAATTATAAAGCAGGTAACATTCCGCTGTCCAGCCAGAAGTCACAATAGTGCTTCCCTCTGGGAAGAGTGGGTCGTAACTGAAAAGGAACTGGAAATGCTCTGGTTTCCCAGGTGTGTTCATTTTATGTGTACTCATCAAGGGGTGTGTATGTGTGTGTGTGTGTGTGCGTGTGTAAGAGGTGGGGAAGGTGGGAGAGAAAGGCGGAGAAGGAGGCAGGGAGAGGGAGAGAGAGGGAGAGATTGGGAGAGAGGTGCACAGGGAGAGACTGATAAATTGAAGAAGTAATAGGGTTATGCAGTTGAGTTGTAGAGACTGGTTAGAAAGTGTTAAATCCATAGGGCAGGCTGTAATAAAAGACAGGCCATCAGAAAAGGCAAGCTGAAAACAATACAGACAATTCAATAAAACCAGAAGTTCTTGGAAAAGTTGTCTACATTGTCAGCAAACTTGACATTTAGCTAGATTGACTAAGTAAAAACAAAAAAAAAGAAAAGAAAAGAGACTCAAAGTATTAAAATTGGAAGTGAAAGCAGGGATATTATTACTAAATTTACAAAAATAAAAAGAATTATAAGAGTACACTATGAAAATTGTATGCCAGCAAATTGGATGACCTAGATTAAATGAGCAAACTCCTAGAAACACACAATCTACAAAGATTGAATCATAAAGAATTAGAAATCTGAAAAGACCTATAACTAGTAAGGATATTGAAACAGTAATCAAAAACCTATCATGAAAAAAAGCCCTGGACCAGCTGGCTTAACTGATGAATTCTATCAAACATTTAAATAATTAAGCGGTCCTTCTCACACTTTTCCACAAAACTGAAGAGTAGGAAACACTTCCTAATTCATTTTATTAAGCTAGCATTACTCTGGTACCAAAGGCAGACAAAGCGATTACAAAAAGAAAGCTACAGGCTAATATTTTTTTATCAATGCTAAATTCCTCAACAAAATACTGGCAAACTGAATTCAACAATATATTAAAAGGATTTTACACCATAGCAAAGTAGGATTTATTCCTGAAATGGAAAGATTCAGCATACAAAACAAGTAATTAACATAGTGTATACATAAACAGAATGAAAGAAAAAAGTCTTTTGAATTAATACAAAAAAAAAAAAGCATTTGACAAACTTTAAACACTTTCATGATAAGAAAAAAAATTCAATAAAGTACACATGGAAGGAAATTCCCTCAATATGATAAAGGCTTTTTATGAACATTATCCTCAATAATGAAAGACTGAAAGTTTTCTTCTGTAAGATCAGGAACAAGACAGGAATGCCTACTTTTACTACTGTATTTAGCTGGTATTGGCAGTTCTAGATAGAGGGGGAAAAAAAAAAACCAAACAAGAAAAAGAAATAAAAGGCATCCAAACTGGAAAAAAAGGTAAAAGTATTTCTGTCACAGATGATGATTTTATATATAAAAAACTTCGATGTTTTTTATATATATAAACACAAAAAAGTTACAGCCAGTAAACAAATTCGATAAAATTGAAGGATATAAAACTCAGTTGCATTTCTATACACTATTAATGAACAATCTGAAAAGACAATTAAGAAAACATTTCCCCACTGGGCACGGTGGCTCACTCCTGTAATCCTTCCAGCACTTTGGGAGGCCCAGACGGGCGGATCACGAGGTCAGGAGTTCAAGACCAACTTGGCCAATATGGTCAAACCCCGTCTCTACTAAAAATACAAACAAAACGAAAAAATTAGCCGGGCATGGTGGCGCGCACCTGTAGTCCCAGCTACTCGGGAGGCTGAGGCAGGAGAAGCAGAGGCTGCAGTGAGCTGAGATTGCACCACTGCACTCCATCCTGGGCAATAGAAGGAGACTCCGTCTCCAAAAAAGAAAAGAAAAACATTTCCAATTACAATAGGATCAACAAGAATAAAATACTTAGGATTAAAATTAATCAAGGAGGAAGAAGACTTGTATGCTGGAGACTACAAAACATAGCTGAAAGGAATGAAAGAAGACAGCAATGAAAGGAAGGACATTGATGTTCAATTAGTTAACACTAAGAGCTATCTATGATTCAACATAAACTCTATCAAAATCCCAATAATGTTTTTTTACAGAAATAAGCAAATCCATTCTAAAGCTCGTATTGAATCTCAAGGGATCCTAAATAGCCAAATTAATCTTGAAAAAGAAGAACAGCTCTTTCGGCCACGCTCATGACCAGGACCCGTCGCCATGGGCCGCGTGATCAAAGGGCAGAGGAAGGGCGCCGGGTCTGTGTTCCCAGCGCAAGTGAAGCACCTTTAGGGCTCCGCGTGCCTGCACGCCGTAGATTTCGCGGAGCGGCACGGCTACATCAAGGGCATTCTGAAGTATGTCATCCACTACCCGGGCCGCAGCGCGCCCCTCGCCAAGGTGGTTTTCCGAGATCCGTACCGGTTTAAGAAGCAAACGGAGCTATTCATTGCCGCGGAGGGCATTCACACAGGCCAGTTTGTGTATTGCGGCAAGACGGCTCAGCTCAACATTGACAACATGCTCCCTGTGGGCCCCATGACTGAGGGTACAATCGTGTGCTGCCTGAAGAAGAAACCTGGAGACCGTGGCAAGCTGGCCCGGGCATCAGGGAACTATGTCACCGTTATCTCCTACAACCCTGAGACCAAGAAGACCCGTGTGAAGCTGCCCTCTGGCTCCAAGAAGGTTATCTCCTCAGCCAACAGAGCTGTGGTTGGTGTGGTGGCTGGAGGTGGCGGAACTGACAAACCCATCTTGAAGGCTGGTGGGGCCTACTACAAATATAAGGCAAAGAGGAATTGCTGGCCACGAGTAGTGGAACCCTGTGGAGCATCCTTTTGAAGGTGGTAACCCCCAGCACATTGGCAAGCCCTCCATCATCCGCAGAGATGCCCCTGCTGGCTGCAAAGTGGGTCTCACTGCTGCCCACTGGACTGGACTTCTCCAAGGAACAAAGACTGTGCAGGAGAAAGAGAGCTAGTGCTCAATAAAGAGAGCTAGGGGCTCAATAAAGTTTGTCTTTATGCAAAAAGAAAAAAAAGAAAAAGAAAAAGAACAAAATTGGAGGCTTTATACTTCCTGATCTCAACATTTACTTTAAAGCTACAGTAATCAAAACAGTATGGTACTGGCATAAGGAGAGACATACAGACACAAGCGAATAGAGGGCCCAGAAATAAACTGTGGCTTGTATGGGCAACTGAATTGTGACAAGGGTGCCAGGACCATTTAATGGAGAAAGAACAGACTTTTCGACAAATGGTGCTAGGAAAACTGAATATCTACATGCAAAAGAATGAAGTTGGATGTTCACCTTATAATACATGTAAAAACTAACTTAAAACAGATCAAAGACCTAAACATAGGTGCTAAAACTTTAAAATTCTTAGATGAAAACCTTGGGGAAAATCTTCATGACATTTGGCAATGATTTCTTGGATATCATACCAAAAGCACAGAGAACAATAACAAAAATAGATAAATTAGACTTCATCGAATTAGTTACATTTGTAGGCTGGGCATGGTGGCTCACGTCTGTAATCCCAGCACTTTGGGAGGCCGAAGCGGGTGGATCACCTGAGGTCAGGCATTCGAGACCAGCCTGACCAATATGGTGAAACCCCATCTCTACTAAAATTACAAAAATTAGCTGGGCGTGGTGTCCTGCGCCTGTAGTCTCAGCTACTTGGGAGGCCGAGGCAGGAGAATCACTTGAACCTGAGAGGTGGAAATTCAAGTGAGCCAAGATTGTGCCACTACACTCTAGCCTGGGCGACAGAGCGAGACTCTGTCTCAAACAATAAATAAATAAATATTTAAAAATAAAAATAAAATAAAATAAAAACATTTATAGTCAGGACACTGTTTAATCAGATTTTATTGAATTATTTATTGAATTAGTCAGGACACAATCAAAAGAGTGAAAAGACAATTCATGGAATGGAAGAAAATATTTGCGCAGCATATGTCTGACAAAGGATTAATATCCAGAATATGTAAAGAACTACTACAACTCAACAGTAACAACAACAACACAACCCAGTTCAAATTGGGCAAAGGACTTGGATCATTTCTCCAAAGACGATAGAAGCACAAATAGCCAATAAGCACATCAAGAAATGTTCAACTTCACTAACCATTAGGAAAATGCAAATCAAAACCACAGTGAGATAGCATCTGAGATCCCTTAGGATGGCTATTAGAAAAAAAGAAAAAGAAAACAAAAAGCAAAATAAATACCAGGAAGGATATAGAAAATTATTATTCTGGTGCATTGCTGGTGGGAATGTAAAATAGTATAGCCACTGTAGAAAACAGTATGGTGGTTTCTAAAAAAATTAAACATATTATTACTATATGGTCCAGCAATTCCACTTCTAGGTGTTTATCTAAACGAATTGAAAGCAGAAGCTCGGCCGGGCGCGGTGGCTCACACCTGTAATCCCAGCACTTTGGGAGGCTGAGGCAGGGAGATCACGAGGTCAGGAGATTGAGACCATCCTGGCTAACACAGTGAAACCCTGTCTCTACTAAAAATACAAGTCGGGCATGGTGGTGGGTGCCTGCAGTCCCAGTTACTAGGGAGGCTGAGGCAGGAGAATGACTTGAACCCGGGAGGCAGAGCTTGCAGTGAGCCAAGGTCGAGTCACTGCATTCCAGCCTGGGCGACAGAGCGAGACTCCGTCTCAAAAAAAAAAAAAAAAAAAAAAAAAAAAACAGAAAGCAGAAGCTCAGATACTTGCACACCAATTGTTCCCAGCAGCATTATTCACAACAGTCAAAAGATGGGGCTGGGCATGGTGGGTCACATCTGCTGGGTCACACCCAGCAGTTTGGGAGGCTGAGGCTGAAGGACCCCTTGAGGCAAGGAGTTCAAGACTGGACTGAGCAAAATGCAACCACTACTTCTACAAAAAAATTTTAAAATTACCTGCCACTGCACTCCAGCCTCACTACACTCCAGCCTGGTGACAGTGTGAGACCTTGTCATCCTCTTCCCCCCAAAAAAGATATATTTAACCCAATGTCCACTGACAGATAAATAATGTGCGATATATACAAGCAATGGGATATACTTTAGCCTTAGAAAAAATGAAATTCTCATAAATACCATGACGTGAATGAACTTTGAGGACATTAAGCTAAGTGAAAAAAGCCAAACAGGACAAATATTGTGTAATCTACTTCTATTAGATACATAAAAACACAAGCAAAATTTATAGAGACAGACAATGGGTACCAAGGGCTGAAGGGGAGCAGATGGGGAGTTTTTGTTTAATGGTTATAGAGTTTCAGTTTGGGATGCTAAAAAAGTTCTGGAGATGGATGATGGTGATGGTTCCACCACACTGAATGTATTTAATTTTACCAAAATGTACTCTTAAAATGATAAAAATGGCAAATTTTATATTATGTATGTTTTACCACAATTTAAAAAATGCCATGGGGGAAAGTATGCATAAGGATATAAAGTAAGGGATCTAGAAGAGAAATGTTAAAAATATACAAAACAAAAGCTAACTCTATTTTTAGTTGGTTTTTTTTTTTTACCTGGCATGGCTATATTAACTTTATTTATGTATGTATTTATTTATTTTTTTGAGATGGAGTCTCACACTCTCACTCAGGCTGGAGTGCAGTTGCGTGATCTCAGCTCACTATAACTTCCATCTCCCGGGTTCAAGCGATTCTCCTGCCTCAGCCTCCAAAGTAGCTGGGATTCCAGGTGTGCACCACCATGCCCAGCTAATTTTTGTATTTTTAGTAGAGACAGAGTTTCACCATATTGGCCAGCTTGGTTTCAAATTCCTGACCTCCTGTGGTCCTCTAGCCCCAACCTCCCAAAGTGCTGGGATTATAGTGTGAGCCACCACATCCGGCCAATATTTTTTAAAATGTAGAATTTAAGACAAGAAGCATTACCACAGAGATATTTCATAACAATAAGAGATGCATTTTATAGTAATGGAAGAGACATTTTATAAAAGAGAAACATAAACATTCTAAATGTGTATGCATTCAATAACATAGTTTCAAAATATATAGACCAAAAATGATGTGAAAACTTATATCCACACAAAAATTTGTATAAAATGGTTCATAGCAGCTTTATTTGTAATAGCAAAACACTAGAAAGCATCAAAATGTCTTTCAATATATGAATGGTTAAATAAACGGTTGTCCATCCATACCATGGAATACTCAACAATAACAAGTCAGGAGCTATTGATATCACGAGTTGGATGGATCTTGAGGAAACTAGGCTGTGGAAAAGGCCAATCTTTAAAGGTCATCTATTATATGATTCTATATCTATAACATTCTCAAAATGAAAAAGAATTGTAGAATTTTTGTCAAGGCTGGGCACAGTGGCTCACGCCTGTAATCCAAGCACTGTGGGAGGCCAAGGCAAGAGGATCACTTGAAGTCAGGAGTTTGAGACCAGCCTAGCCAACATGGTGAAACTTCATCTCTACTGAGAATAGAAAAAGTAGCCAGGCCTGGCAACTGACACCTGTAATCCCAGCTACTTGGGAGGCAGAGGCAGAGGCAGGAGAATCACTTGAATGGGGAAGCAGAGGTTGCAGTGAGCCAAGATTGCACTCCAGCCTGGGCAACAGAGCGAGACTCTATCTCAAAAAAAAATAATAAATAAATAAAGAATTTTTGTCAAGAGGAGAGGTAAGTGGGTATGACTAATTAAGGGGTGGCATTCACAGTGAGATCTTTGTGGTGCTGGAATTGTTTCGTGTCTGGTTTCCAGTGTTAGCTACACAAATCTACACGTGATAAAAATTATCTAGAACCATACACACATGTCATACCAATGTCAAATTCCTGTGTTTGATATTGTGTTATATAAGAAGTAACCATTGGGCCAGCACATTGGGTGACTCACCCCTGTAATCCCAGCACTTTGGGAGGCTGAGATGGGTGGATCATCTGAGGTCAGGAATTCAAGACTAGCTAGGCTGACATGGTGAAACCTTGTCTCTACTAAAAATACAAAAATTAGCCGCGCATGGTGGTGGGTGACCATAATCCCAGCTACTCTGGATCCTGAGGCAGGAGAATCGTTTGAACTCAAGAGGCGGAGGTTGCAGTGAGCCAAGATCACGCCACTGGACTCCCTCCTGGGCGACAGAGCGAGACTCCATCTCAAAAAAAAAAAAAAAAAAAAAAAAAAAAGAAGTAATCTTTGTAGGAAACTGGGTTAAGGGTACAGGGGAGTTCTCTACTTTCTTTGTAACTTCTTGTTAACCTATTATAATTTCAAAATTACAGCTTAAGAAGACCTGATGGTTCACAGGAACTAAATAGTGAAAGAAAAACAACAACAAAACCACACTGGAACTAAAAACAGGAAAATCCACACTCACGGCTTAAGGTTTTCCATACGTCGTGTCCTCAACGTCGTGTGAGGTCACAGCGCAAACCACTGCCCCCAAAACTGGAGAGACAGAAAGGCAAATACAGAGTACCACAACTTACCAGACCAGAAACCCAAAGAGCAAAATCCTCCATGTGAATCAGTGCTGGAGCAGGGACACCTGAGCTGTAATTAAGAAACTGCTCGAGGCTTTCTGTGGACAAATCTCAAGGAAAAATCTCCAGCTATAAATCTGTGAACTTTATGTCAGGAGCTCAACTAGGTTCTCACAATGAGAGAGAAAAATCCCCTCTGGTAGCGGGTGGGGCAAGAACCAGTTTGCAACAGGCCAGAGCATTCTGTTCTTTTTTTTTTTTTGAGACGGAGTCTCGCTCTGTCACCCAGGCTGGTGTGCAGCGGCACGATCTCAGCTCACTGCAACCTCCACCTCCTGGGTTTTAAGCAGTTCTTTCTGCATCAGCCTCCTGAGCAGCTGGGATCACAGGCACCTGCCACCACGCCCGGCTAATTTTTGTATTTTTAGTAGAGACGGGGTTCCGCCATGTTGGCCAAGCTGGTCTTAAACTCCTAATCTCAGGTGATCCACCTGCCTGGCCTCCCAAAGTGCTGGGATTACAGGCATGAGCCACTGCGCTGGGCCCATTCTGTTATTCTTAACAAGGTCTGCCCTCAGGAGAAACCATTTAATCTCAATCTAACCTGCTGGGGTTTTATCAAGAGCCCGATGGATCTACGGGAAGGGAAATAACTCCAGCCCACTCTAGCCATCCAGTACCACCGAAAGTGGGGAAAAACCTAAAAAGCATGTTTAAAGCTCACAGTCCAGAGACACAGGCTCACTAATAGACTGAGACCTACTTGTGAGACTACAGAATGCTTTTCTCCCTCCACACTTTGTCACCACATTACTAAAGGCCTGCTTGCAGCAGCTCATTTTACCCAGTACAGCATGTCCTGCTATCAAGAAAAAAATAACAAGACATTAAAAAAAAAAAAAAAAAGACAAAATACACAGTTTAAAGAGAGAGAGCAAGCGTCAGAACCAGACTCAAATATGACAGGGATGTTGGAATTCTCAGACCAGGAATTTGAAACAACTGATTAAGATACTAAGAATAAGATGACAGCATACAAGAACACATGGGCCATGTAAGCGGAGAGATGGAAATTCTTAGAAAGAACCAAAAAGACCTGCTAGTGATCAAAAACACTATAACACCAAGACAATGAAAATACAAGCAGCAGACTGGGAGAAAATACATGCAAAAGACATATCAGATAAAGTACTGTTATTCAAAATACACAAAGAGATCTTAAAACTCCTCAGTAAGAACACAATCCCATGAAAAAATGGCCAAAGACCTTAACAGTCACTTCACCAAAGAAGATATATAGGTGATTAATATACATATGAAAAGATGCTCCACAGTATATGTTCAGGGAGATTCAAATTTTAAAAAATGAGATAACACAACATACCTATTAAAATGGCCAAAATCCAGAACACTGACAACACCAAATGCTGGTGAGGATGTGGAACGACACCAGCTCTCATTCATTGCTGGTGGAAATGCAAAATGGTACCACCTCTTTGAAAGACAATTTGGCAGTTTCTTAAAAAGCTAAATATACTTTTACCATAAAATTCAGCAATTGCACTCCTTAATACTTACCCAAAGAATTAAAGAACTTAAGTCCACAAAAAACCTGCACATGAGTGTTTATAACAACTTTATTCATAATTTTCAAAACTTGGAAGCAACCAAGCTGTCCTTCAATAGGTGAATAGATGAACAAGCTGTGGTATATCTATACAATGAAATATTGTTCAGTGACAAAAAGAAATCAGCTATAGGCCGGGCGCGGTGGCTCAAGCCTGTAATCCCAGCACTTTGGGAGGCCGAGGCGGGCGGATCACGAGGTCAGGAGATCGAGACCATCCTGGCTAACACGGTGAAACCCCGTCTCTACTAAAAATACAAAAAAAAAAACTAGCCGGGCGCGGTGGCGGGCGCCTGTAGTCCCAGCTACTCGGGAGGCTGAGGCAGGAGAATGGCGTAAACCCGGGAGGCGGAGCTTGCAGTGAGCTGAGATCCGGCCACTGCACTCCAGCCTGGGTGACAGAGCAAGACTCCGTCTCAAAAAAAAAAAAAAAAAAAAGAAATCAGCTATAAAGTCATTAAAAGACATAGAGGAACTTTACATGCATATTTTGTTTGTTTGTTTTTTGTCTTTTAGTTTCAAGACAGAGTCTTGCTCTGTTGCCCAGGCTGGAGTGCAGTGGCATGATCTCAGCTCACTGCAACCTCTGCCTCCCGGGTCGAAGCAATTCTCCTGCCTCAGCCTCCCGAGTAGCTGGGATTATAGGCACCGGCCACCACACCCAGCTAATTTTTGTATTTTTAATAGAGACAGGGTTCCTCCATGTTGGCCAGGCTGGTCTCAAACTCGTCCACCTAGGCCTCCCAATGTGCTGGGATTATAGGAATGAGCCACTGCGACTGGTTGATATTGTATTAATGTTGATTCATTAATTGCAACCAACGTACCACATTAATGCAAGATGTTAATGTTAATAACACATCTGTAGTCCCAGCCACTCAAGAGGTTGAGGTGGGAGGATTCCTTGACCCAAGAGTTCAAAGTTGCAGTGAGCTACACTTCAGCTGGGGCAACAGAGAGACACCCTGTCTCAAGAAAGGAAAAGAATAATAAGAATAATAAAGTAAACACAATTCCTTTTTTTTTTTTTTTTTTTTTTGAGACGGAGTCTCGCTCTGTCACCCAGGCTGGAGTGCAGTGGCCAGATCTCAGCTCACTGCAAGCTCCGCCTCCCGGGTTTACGCCATTCTCCTGCCTCAGCCTCCCGAGTAGCTGGGACTACAGGCGCCTGCCACCTCGCCCGGCTAAGTTTTTGTATTTTTAGTAGAGACGGGGTTTCACTGTGTTAGCCAGGATGGTCTCGATCTCCTGACCTCGTGATCCGCCCGTCTCGGCCTCCCAAAGTGCTGGGATTACAGGCTTGAGCCACCGCGCCCGGCCTACATGTGAACTTCGAAGGTCTATAAACACCAGTCGGAATGTGCAAGAGGGATCCTCGAAAGCCAGAATGTAATTCATTGGGACGGGTGAAGAGGATGTGTGACTGCAGGAACTGTATCAGAGAGTTTCCTTTCAGGTTATTTTTGAGCAAGTAGAAGCCTCAGTTCTTGACACCTAGGATAAAAGCTCTTGAGGACTAGAAGAATAAAACATCGAAGCTCCTGGTGGTACTTCGGTCTGTAACCGTTGAATACATTAAGAGTAACACTAGAATTCCAACACTTCTTCCTCGCGCCAGCGTCAGTTTTAGAATCAACAAAATCGTTACTTATTGATTCATTTAACTGCTAATATATTCGTTAAAAGTTTGTTAGGAGTCAGTGATCTTGAAAGTTCCAAAAACACAAAGGAAACTCCAGGACATGCAGAGAGAGAGTTCCTGACGCTGCAAGAGGTTTCTTTCAACTTGTATCCAGGTGGTAAAACCAGTAGCGTGACCAAGGATGAAAGAGCGCATGTCACTTATTCTGGCCTCTCCAACTCCGGCTGAAATCCTTCGGTTCCCAAGTTGGAATTTGAGTGACACACAAGTGCTGTTAAATGAGCCTTAATACCTAGCGGAGTGCCACCACAATCTTGCCCTTCTGCAAACCTCTGTAGCCCTTTTCTACCACCCTCAAAAAACGTACCAGGTTTACTATGGGATTCCGGTACTGCTGGGCTACCTCAGTTTCCACCCCTGGATATCTTCGCCAATGACATCAATGCTTACGTTTGTGACTTCAGAGACACCGAGAAGGCCCGGCTCCTTCCCTCAACCCCATTCACCTTCCTTTCAGCGGCGCTTTCTTGAACCAACTTGAAAATAATAGGTCCTTAAGTTACAAGTCACTAAAGGAAAGTTTGCAACTTGCGATCCAGTATGCTGACGTGCCTCTAAAAAGAGACAGCTGCCTACTCTGGGCTTACTGCCTTTGAATTAGCCATACCCCGCAAGGAGAAGCGCTGTTTAAAAAAAAAAAAAAAAAAAAAAAAAAAAAAAAAAAAAAAAAATTGCTGCCTAACAACAACAAAAATAAAATAAAAAGAGGAGGTTACCTTCACTCACCATTGAAAATCCTATTATAGTGCTTTTTCCACATCGTCTGTCAAAAATTTCTCCGTGGATTCTCCGCAGATTTTCTGGTCTGGCTCAGAGTTAAAATAGTTTGGACTTCCTTGCTAAAGTCTGTGAATATAGTCTTAAAGGTCTCTTTTGAAAGGAGTAAGAAAGAAAAAAGAAGCTGTTTTATTTAGAAAAACAAAAATGTCAATCAAGTTATATATGTCTTCCCTCAAAACCCAGCAATATCTATGTGGCCGGTTAGCTCAGTTGGTTAGAGCGTGGTGCTAATAACGCCAAGGTCGCGGGTTCGATCCCCGTACGGGCCACTGCATTGTCGTAATGACGACCTTTTAACTTAAGCCTGTCGAATAACCGCTGCCCTGAATCCAAAATTAAGACGCGGCCTTATTCATCCAGCGAGAAGGCTATTTTTCGTTTCCCTTTATTGTAAAAAGTAAAAAGAACAGGCCCGTCGCAGGGGCTGGTACCTATAATCCCAGTACTTTGGGAGGCCGAGGCGGGGGGATCATTTGAGGTTAGGAGTTGGAGACCAGCCTGACCAACATGGTCTCTATTAAAAATACAAAATAAGCTGGGCTCATGCCTGTAATCCCAGCTACTCGGGAGGCTGAGGCAGGAGAATCACTTGAGCCCGGGAGGCGTAGGTTGCGGTGAGATGAGACCGCGCCATAGTTCCCCAGCCTGGGCAACAGGAGCGAAACTCCGTCCCAAAACAAAGAACAACAGAAAAGATGCAAGCATTAGAGAAGAATGTATTGAAGAAAATAGTGGAGTAGTGTGGCAGCTAGATGGGTGTGTTTTAGGGAATGGGAAATTAAGAAGAGGTATGACAATTGCCTGCTTAGGTTTTAGTGAAACGTTAGGAAGCAATATACACTTTTTTCAATTTTTTTTTCATTCTCAATATTCAAAGGGAGACGATATTATTTTGACGCTTTAAACGAGTTTCGGTAGGGAAAGGGAAGCAGGTTCGGAGTGGCCAGTGACTTGGTGAGAGTGTGGTACTAATAGTATAGCAAGATGCGAGGTTTTGTTTCCCGTAACAGCTGTGCTTCATTCTTTTTTTCTGACCCCAGGCAGTTTCCAAGGCAAATAAATGTCCACTCCACGTGAGGCTGCCACTGGCTTTCACGAAAAATTTCCCCCCTTTAGCTTAAAGAGCATGGAAGTGAATGCGGTGTTTTAAGAATCGCCAATTCTCCGTTCGACCCGTCCACAGCCCAACACACCTGGACTACCAGGTTTGTGGTTTCATTTGTTTACCCGCAATGCCGCTGACAGTGCACACTGGTAAGTAACTTTAGTAAACTCACCTGAGATGCAGAGCGAAGATCCAAGCTATACGTTCGGAAACCGAGCCACATATTAAGATGCTCTTTTGGTTTAGTTTGAGGAATTTTCCCCCGCTTGACTCTGGTTGCCTCCCAGCCTCTCTCTCCTCCACCATCTTCCTCGTCGCTGAGAAAGGAGGTCCATCTGTTCAGACACCGCCCCAAAGCTGCCACCTTCCACACTCATCTTCTTCTGGGATGTCTGTCTGTCTATCTATTTATCTATCTATCTATCTATCTATCTATCTATCTATCTATCTATCTATTTATCTATCAATCAATCATCTGTCTGTCTATCTATCTTTGTCCCTGCCGATTCTCCTGTCTTCTATTTCTTGAGGATCTCAGGGCGGAGGAAAAGTGGTGGGGACCTGGGAGGCGGGTTAGAAGCCCGTGGCGGGAGTGCTGGATGCGGGCCATGTTGAGGCTGAGTTGGGTCCACCGACTTCACAGTTGAGCTCTGTGTAGGGGGCCCAACTGACGCAAGGAGCAGCTTGCATCCCGCATCCGCCACAGCCCTGCCTTTATGATTCAACGTTTCTTCAGATGTCCCCTTTCTTTTTGACAACAGTCATGCCCAGGGAAAAAACTGTGCCTTAGAGACGCCAGGAGTGTGAACCTCTCCCAATGGAAAAAAAAAAAAACACTGATGAAGAAGATTTACGTGGAAAAAAAATTTTTTTAAGTTTCTTTGATTTTTAAGCTTTCTAATGGTCTTTTTCTCCTTTCTCCCTTCTCAAGTTGAGAAAGAGATGAAAGGTAGCAACAAAATCTTGTAGGTTGGCTTCTTCGACTCTTGTCTCTTTCACATTCAAGTAACAGCACCACTCTGGACAAGGACATTCACGGGATTGTTAATACGGCTTTGAAGAAGGAAAATGGTGAGCACAAGCGAGCCAGCCAGGAGTCGAACCTAGAATCTTCTGATCCGTAGTCAGACGCGTTATCCATTGCGCCACTGGCCCGTGCCCGTAAGTCGTTTTTACTGTTACTCTTTTCATAATTATGTTGTATTATACTATTGGGGTCATGGAAAAAAAAAAAAAAAAGATTGTATCTTTATTTAGGTAGCGATTAAAACCCCAAAACCGCACTGATTCTAGGAAACCATGTTTTCTTTTGTAGTTTGTTGGCATAATAGACATTCACATAAAGTGTCTTTATTGAAAATAATGACCAATTTTCATATTTGAAACACTATATATGTGCTAAGATGAATGTCTTCAAAGCAATATTAGTGTTTCTATCTTCCCTTTTATGTGTGTGCCTACTTTTGAGCTTTTTGTAACTTATTTTTCAGGCCAATCAGCTGCTTTTACCTGAATTTTTTTTTTTTTTTTTTTTGAGTCGGAGTTTGGCTCTTGTTGCCCAGGCTGGAGTGCAGTGGCGCGATCTCGGCTCACTGCAACCTCTGCCTCCTGGGTTCAAGCGATTCCCCTGCCTCAGCCTCCCAAGTAGCTGGGATTACAGGCATGTGCCGCCATGCCCGGCTAATTTTGTATTTTTTGTAGAGACGGGGTTTCTCCATGTTGGTCAGGCTGATCTTGAACTTCCTACCTCAGGTGATCCGCCCGCCTCGGCCTCCCAAAGTGCTGGGATTACAGGCGTGAGCCCCTGCGCCTGGCCTGAACTTCATTTTTAATATACTTACATAGGGCACTAACGATGTATGTGGATCAGTAATGAGCAATCTGTATTATTTTAAATTTAGATATTGCAAAAAGTAAAGTGCTTTGTAATACATTTCTGGAGGCATTAGTCATAGTTTTTTCCTCTTATCCAAAAGGAAAAAACAAGTACTCACTCACTAGGGAGAAGTTTATTGTAAAACGGTATTACAACTCAAAGTAGCAGATGAAGACACTCAAATTTAACAAGGAGGCAAGAATTCAGGAAAGTACACTTTTTTCAGAATCACATTTGACATGGAAACTTAGAAACAAGGAACTTTACTTGCATAGCTGTTCAAAGTAGGCAAAGTAGGCAAAGTAGTGGAAAATGACGAAGCGCTTTTATAAGGAGACGAAGTTTCGTATGGGTTTAAGAAGGTAGTCAGAAACCAAAATGTATCCTCTTTGTGCCTCCGTTTCCTCGTTGATACAAAACGCTTTGAAGAGCAGCTAATACATATGATGGATTGTTATCATCCTAAATTTTTTGGCTCCCACCAGCTGTGAGATCAGGACAAGTACGAAGTAAAGATTGCTGCCTGAGAGTGCTTTAAGAAAGCTGTCATACTATTAATCTAAAAGGGAAATTGTATTCCTTATATTTTCAACATTGCACCTGTCTCGTCTGTGCCATTATGATTAGACGTAAGACAACCAATATTTTATTTTTCTTTGAGACAGTCTCACTCTATCGCCCAGGCTGGAGTGCAGTGGCGCGACTTCAGCTCACTACAACCTTCGCCTCCCAGGTTCAAGCGATTCTCTAGCCTCAGGCTTCCGAGTAACGTTACTTCTTGATGTACATTTTCACAAGTGTGCGCGCTGTAAAAGCCACAGCGATAGCACTCACAGCTTTCCGTCCTCAGGAACGCTAACTCCTGGGGGGCGGGGAATGATGAAAGCAAATTGGAAACCCAACCAGAAAACAGCGACGCTGTGAGCAGGATTTGAACCTGCGCGGGGAATCCCCATTGGATTTCGAGTCCAACGCCTTAACCACTCGGCCATCACAGCCTCGGGAACCCGCTTTGTCTCTTAGTAAGTCGTGTTAGGCTCTTTGACTCTCTCACGCTTTAAGGTTCCCACAGCAGGTTAATGCCTCCATGTTTGTGTTTGTCACTTTTTATATATTTGTCTCTCTCTTTCAACAAGAAGCTCCTGGGAGACATAATAGTGTCTTAATCTTTACCTATTATCTGACTCTCTATGCATCGAAAATTTGTTTGGTGTTCAGTGGCTGCTTTTGTTGCTGGAACAAATCCCCAGAGACTCAATTGTCTGTTCCCTGTTCCTCCCTCCGGTTCATGCTTTTTCTTCTCTCCTTACCCAGCACATATTAAAGTCACTCACATTGTTTCAATAAAATTTTCTGAGTAATAAAATAAAATAAAATATCATTGCCATATCCATTTTCATCTAGGCTTTCTCCTGTTGTATTTTAGTTTAGCAGTTTTGCATTTTACATTTAGGGCTATGATCCATTTTGAGTTAATACTTGTGAAGGGTGTAAAGTCTGTGTCTAGGTTCACTGTTTTGCATGTGGAAGTTCAGTTGTTGGATTGCTACACTGTCAATTTCCCTGCCTCTCCCACTTTGTACCCCTTTGGCAAAGCCACAACCAGGGCAGCTAAACATGGCGGAAGAAAAACATAAAATCAGTTGACAGATCTCACTTTAAATTCATGACAATAAATCTCAAGTAGGTCCTCAAGGCTACCAGGCAAATTGTACCATACGCAATTGGATTAGTCCACTCCCAATCCTCTTGTTCTAAGTCACTATTTCAGCCAGATGCAGTGGCCCAAGCCTGTAATCCCAGCATTTTGGAGGCCGAGCCGGGGGCGGTGGGGGGGGGGGGGATCATCTGAGGTCAGGAGTTCGAGACCAGCCTGGCCAACATGTCGAAACCCCGTGTCTACTAAAAATACAAAAAAATTAGCCAGGTGTGATGGTGCGTGCCTGTAATCCCAGCTACTTGGGAGGCTGAGGCAGGAGAATCACTTGAACCCGGGAGATGGAGGTTGCAGTGAGCTGAGATGGTGCCACTACCCTCCAGCCTGGGTGACAGACAGTGAGACTCCATCTAAAAAAAAAAAAAAAAAATTGTCACTATTTCATATCTCTCATCCCAGTGCTCCAACACCTCCTCTCCCATCCTTGTGGTCAATTGATGACTTTACTTCCTACTTCACAATCAGGAGAGACCTTCCACGCACATCTATCACCACATTCATCCACCTACCAGCCTCTGAAGGACTGTCAGTGATCCTATTATCCCTTGACAAGGTCGCCAATTATCTCCACATGGCTAAAATAATTTCCCAGTCCTCACCTTACTTGGGATAGCTGCAGCTTTTAATACATTCTCCTTCTTACAACACTTTCTTCAATTGACTTTAGGGTAACAATTTTCCTGTTTGTCTTCCACTTAGTAATAAGCATTCCTCCACGTCTTTTCGTGCTTTAATAACTCATTTATTTTTAGGGCTGAATAATATTCCATTATCTAATGTACCATAGTATATTTATTCATTTACCTACTGAAAGACATATTGGTTACTTCCAACTTTTGGCAATTATGAATAAAACTTCCATAAACATTTATGTGCAGGTTTTTGTGTAGACATGTTTTCAGCTCCTTTGGATAGTTGCCAAGGAGTATGATTGCTGGATCATATAATAAAAATATGTCTAGTGTTGTAAGAAACCACCAAACTGTCTTCCAAAGTAGCTGTACAATTTTGCATTCCCACCAGCGATGAATGAGAGTTCCTGTTGCTCCATATCCTCACCAGCATAGGTGTGGTCAGTGTTCCAGATTTTGGCCATTCTAATAGGTGGGTAGTAAATGGTATAATACGATTAAAACAATATTGCATTTCTCTGTTTACATATAATGTGGAGCATCTTTTCTTATGCTCATTGGCCATCTGCATATCTTCTTTAGCAAGGTATATGTTAGGGTCTTTAGCCCATTTTTTGATTGGGTTGTGTTCCTGCTGTTTAGTTTTAAGAGTCCTTTGCATATTTTGAATAAGTTGTTCATTACATATGCTTTTTGCAAATATTTTCTTTAATCTGTGGTTTGTCTTCTTACTCTTTTGATATTGTCTCTAGCAGAGTAGAATTTTAAATTTTAATGAAGCTTATTACTTCTTTCATGGGATATACCTTTGCTGTTTTATCTAAAAAGTGATTGCTTAGCCATGTGTGGTGGAACACACCTGTAGCCCCAGCTACTTGGGAGGCTGATGTGGAAGGATGGCTAGAGCCTGGGAGGCAGAGGTTTCAGTGAGCCCTAATCACACCACTGCACTAGGATGACAGAATGAAACCTTGTCTTTAAACAAAACAAAAAACCAGAGCTGACAATGACACTCTCTGGAACATTGCATACCTTCTGTACATTCTGGAGCACATAGATTTCTATCGAATTGTATGATATGCATTTGTAGTAAATTTCTATCGGGTTGGATAATATGCATTTGTAGTAAACTATGAACTATAACTGTCTTTTCCTCCAAAACTGTGTATGTGTGCATGTTTGTATGCACACAAGAAAAAGGTTAATAAAGTAAAAATATCAATTATTCTCTAGAATAATATCACATCATAATTATTATAGTTCTTTTCTGAAAGATTGCATATAAAAATAAGAATTATTCGAGTCACCCAGCAGAACATCTGTTTATATTGTTCTGCCAACTGGGACCCAAGCTAGGTTCCATGGGAGTCCTCCTTTTGGCCTGCCCCCAATGAGAGGACTACTGCCCACTCTCTGAGTGGGAGTCTTAGCTTTGTTGCTTTCTTTATGAGCAACTGTCTTAGGTTTTGTTTTTTGTTTTGTTTTGTTTTTTTGAGACGGAGTCTCGCTCTGTCGCCCAGGCTGGAGTGCAGTGGCGACAGCTCACTGCAACATCCACCCCCCCAGATAAAGCAATTCTCCTGCCTCAGCCTCCCGAGTAGCTGAGACTACAGGCATATGCCACCACGACCGGCTAATTCTTTGTATTTTTAGTAGAGACGGGGTTTCACCGTGTTAGCCAGGATGGTCTCGATCTCCTGAACTCGTGATCCGCCTGCCTTGGCCTCCCAAGTGCTGAGATTACAGGCGTGAACCACCGCGCCCGGCCTTTTGTAGGTCTTTTGTCTTATTTCTTCCTCCATATATTACTTCTGACAATCGTAAGATTATTAGAATCGTAAGAATCCTTTCATGGGTGCCCATGAAGTTAATAACAAAAACAAAATAGATATGCGTCACTTTAATTATTTCTGATTTTAAAAATATATTTTATTGATACTGAGGTAGTTTATGCTCACTAAACTACCTCATAAAATGAATGCCTGACCCTTCATTTTATGTTTAAAAAATGGGTTGGTCTCTAATGACAAACCCATTCATTAGTGATCAACCCATTTTCATAATCATATCTTAATAGTTGTAAACTTGCAGCAAAATTTATTAGTTGTAAATAGTTGTAAACTTGCAGCAAAAATTATTCACTCACATTGTTTCAATAAAATTTCCTAATTGAGTAATAAAATAACATAAAATATCATTGCCATACCCATTTTCATCTAGGCTTTCTCCTGTTACATTTTAGTTTAACAGTTTTGCATTTTACATTTAGGGCTATGATCCATTTTGAGTTAATATTTGTGAAGGGTGTAAAGTCTGTGTCTAGGTTCACTGTTTTGCATGTGGAAGTTCAGTTGTTCGATTGTTTCCATTTGTTGAAAAGACTATCTTTGCTCTATTGTGTTGACTTTGCTTCTTTGTCAAAGATTGACTACTTGACTACTATATTTGTGCGGGTCTATTTCTGGTCTCTCTAGATCTATTTGTCATTATTATTTGTCATTGATCTATTTGTCTATTTTTTCACCACTTATTGTCTCCTTCAACTTCTCTTTTGCTGGTTCTTCCTGCTCTTCTTCATCGTTCTATGAGTATATCTCAGGGTTCAGTTTTTGTTGTTGTTGTTTTTTTGGTTTTTTGGGGTTTTTTTGACAGTCTTGCTCTGTCTGCCAGGCTGGAATGCAGTGGCATGATCTCGGCTCACTGCAACCTCTGTCTCCTGAGCTCAAGCAAGCATCCTGCCTCAGCCTCCTGCGTTGCTGAGATTACAGGTGTTTGCCACCACGCCCTGTTAATTTTTGTATTTTTAGTAGAGACAGGGTTTCAACATGTTGGGCCAGGCTCATCTTGAACTCCTGATCTCAGATGATCCACCCACCTCCGCTTCCCAAAGTACTGGGATTACAGGCATGAGCCACCATGCCCGGCCCACTTATGATCATTTTAAAAACACACTATATAACTTATTTATTTTGTGTATTGTCTGTCTTCCCTATGAGAATGCAAACTCCATGAGGGCAAGATATTTGTTTACTGTCAGATTACTAATACCTAGAAGAGATATGGGTGACATTCAATAAATATTTGCTGAAAATACATTAGAATACAGATTTCATTATCCCATTTCACAGATTAGAAAATAGAATTCGGAGAGGTCATTGAGTTTCCCAGGGACACAACACAATAAACACCAAGAGTGAAGCTCAGATATTCAGATTTCCTGCCTAGATCTTCCAGGGAGACTTAGAGGAAGACAGTGTAGTTGAGGAGGGCAAGGAGGCAAATTAGGCTGAAATGTGGAAAGGGAAAGGACTCTAAGGGAAGTGGAATGGTTCTTGCTACCAAAACAAACAGCTTTCACCAAAAGAACCATGTATCTGACTAGAATTTCTTTCTTTTTTTCTTTCTTTTTTCTTTTTTCTTTTTTGAGACAGCGTCTCACCCTGTTGCCCAGGCTGGAGTGCAGTGGTGTGATCTCCGTTCATTTCAACCTCTGCCTCTTGGGTTCAAGCAATTCTCCTGCCTCAGCCTCCTGAGTAGCTGGAATTAGTGCCACCAAGCCCGGCTAATTTTTTTTGTATTTTTAATAGAGACCCGGTTTTGCCATGTTTGCCAGGTTGATCGCAAACTCCTGACCTCAGATGATCTGCCCAACTCAGCCTCCCAAATTGCTGGGATTATAGGTGTGAGCCACTGCGCCTGGCAGACTAGAATTTCTCTAATACCCACATCCAAGGGTAGCAATACATTTAATTTGCATTAGGGAATATTTCCTGGGCATTGGTACCATTGTTCATACAAATTCTTTTAAATGAAAAACATCCTCCTTTTACTCTGAAATATGCACTTCCCATTTTCTCCAGGAAGTAGTACCAATTACAAGCATAATATTTGTAACAGTTATCTCTGGCAACTCCCCATGTCCTCAGAGTATCTCTATACTGAGTTTTTTCTGCCTCTCCCTATACTGTAAAAATCACTTTCATATTATATGCTCAGTTTCACCCTATTAATACCCATGTATTTTCATAGACCCTTCCTTTTTCCAGAAAACTGAAATAATGAGGAATACTTTTTTTTTTTTTTTTTTGAGATGGAGTCTCACTCTGTCATCCAAGCTGGAGTGCAGTGGCACGATCTTGGCTCACTGCAACCTCCGCCTCCCGGGTTCAAGCTACTCTCCTGCCTCAGCCTCCCGAGTAGCTGGAATAACAGGCGCCCGCCACTACGCGCAGTTAATTTTTTGTATTTTTAGTAGAGACGGGGTTTCATCATGTTGGCCAGGCGGGTCTCGAACTCCTGACCTCGTGATTCACCAGCCTTGGCCTCCCAAAGTGCTGGGATTACAGGTGTGAGCCAGCGCGACCGACCGTGAGGAATACTTTGACCTCAGACACACATGGATAGAAATACTGGTTCCAAGTTCTATAACTTGTGTGAGCTTGAGGAAGTTATTTATATTATTTAACCTCCCCACTCCTCAACCTCTGCATCTATAAGAAAGGCAAATGATTGTAAGTAACAATTACACCTACACCTGAGGCTTGCTTTGTTCGTTTACGTAGGAAAAATCATTAAATACTTGATTTAATGGCTGGTAATAAATTGTAGATATTACTATTGTTCTAGTGATTTCCATTATTAGTTTCTAGGGAATTACAAAGATCAGAACTTTGGAGATTTGTTAAAAATATACCCACATCCAATGGTACATTAAGGAATGTACCATCGTACATTGTCTTGCCTTCACTCTTAGGCAAGACAGATGGTCGCTGCAAGCCTCGGTGCTTCAACTTAAAATTAGGAAAAGAATACTCAGAGAGCCGGGCGCAGTGGCTCACGCCTGTAATCCCAGCACTTTGGGAGGCCGAGGCGGGCGGATCACAAGGTCAGGAGATCGAGACCACGGTGAAACCCCGTCTCTACTAAAAATACAAAAAATTAGCCGGGCGCGGTTGTGGGCGCCTGTAGTCCCAGCTACTCGGGAGGCTGAGGCAGGAGAATGGCGTGAACCCGGGAGGCGGAGCTTGCAGTGAGCCAGGATCGCGCCACTGCACTCCAGCCTGGGCGACAGAGCCAGACTCCGTCTCAAAAAAAAAAAAAAAAAAAAAAGAATACTCAGAGAATCGTGGTAAGGGCTCAGGCTTACATTTAAAGGTATTCATTGAGGGCAAAGCAGTATGGATTCACTGACGAGCAAGAACAGACACTGTTCCTGTCCAAATGCAACTTACATTCCAGGGAGACCGACATCAATTTAGTTATTACACTTACAAATGTAAAATTGGCAAGGGAAGAAAGCTCATGGTACTATGAGGAATATAGGACTTTCATTAATGCAGTTTAAGGAAGTCTTTCCTAAAGAAAAAATAGTTTCCCTGAGATCCAATCACCAGCTAAAGATAACTAACTAGGCAAAGCCAAGCGCAAAGCTTTTCAGCTAGAGGGAACCTCAGGTGCAAAGTCCAGTAGTGAGAGAGACTGATTGCATGGAGTTCACGGAGTATGAGGCATAGACTGCAGGAGACAGCAAACCAAGATTTGCAGATGAAGACGCATTTAAAAGTTAGACACGCAGGGCATTTCAGGAATTTATATATAAGAAGTGTTATAGAAGATAACACCTGTAAAATGTGTAGTATATATATCAGGTTCTTTTTTTTTTTTTTTTTTTTTTTTTTTTGAGACAGAGTTTTGCTCTTGTTGCCTAGGCTGGAGTGCAATGGCGTGATCTCGGCTCACTGTAAACCGCCTCCCGGGTTCAAGCAATTCTCCTGCCTTAGCCCCCCCAAGTAGCTGGAACTGCAGGAGTGTGCCACCACGCCCGGCTATTTTTTATATTTTTAGTAGAGATGGCGTTTCGCCATGCTGGCCAGGCTGGTCTTAAACTCCTGACCTCAGGTGATCAGCCTGCCTCGGCCTCCCAAAGTGCTGGGATTACAGACGTGAGCCACCACGCCCGGCTAATTTTTGTATTTTTAGTAGAGACAGGGTTTCGCCCTGTTCGAACTTCTGACCTCAGATGATCTGTCTACCTCGGTCTTCCAAAGTACTGGGATTACAGGTGTAAGCCACCACGCCCTGCCCAGATTCTTAAAATGTTAGTTTCTGCTTCCTCTTTCCTTTATCTTGTCAAAATAACCAGAATCTGGGCGCGGTGGTTCGCGCCTGTAATACCAGCATTTTGGGAGGCTGAGGCGGGTGGATCACCTGATGTCAGGAGTTCGAGACCAGCCTAACATAGTGAAACCTCGTCTCTACTAAAAATTAGTCGGGCGTGGTGGCACATTCCTGTAATCCCAGGATTACTTGGGATTACTTGGGAGGCTAAGCCAGAAGAATCGCTTGAACCTGAGAGGCGGACCGAGAGGCAGAAGTTGCAATGAGCCAAGAACGTGCCATTGCACACCAGCATGGGCAACAAGAGTGAAATTCCGACTCAAAATATAAAATAACCAGAATCTGAGATCTGGTGTGAGTTAACCTCTAAGGAAGTCAATTAAATTTCCTTCAATAAGTTTGAAATAATTCATGTATCAGCATGATCATGAGAGTTCTCTTAGTGCACTGGGGGTAGGGGGTTGGCGATCGACCATCAGGAGAGCCCAGTCTTTGCCACTTGCGGGGAGTCACTTATTGCAGGCAGGGTGTTAACTGAGTTTAACACTAGAAGACAAAATGAGGACATAATCTCTCTGAACGTAGGTTAGGAAAGTAGAAACGCCCTTCGAGTGTATGTCTTTCCCAGAAGAAAAACTGTCCTAAAGTTCGCGAATTTTACTAAAATAGGCGACGAAACACACAAAGTCGCTAAACTTTTTAACCCTTTCGTTTTTCTTTCTTATTTCAGAGAAATCTCGCAAACGGCGTGAACACTAAGCTGATTCCAGAAACGGTCGGGTTCTCTTCCTTCACTCACGATGGTTGCCTGCTGGGAGCTCGCTTCGAACCCAGCTGAACGCTCATTGCTGAGTCCTCAAAGAAGGTCGCGTTTGTACAGAAGGCTCCTGGCAGCGAGCCGGGCCGGGAGTCCCCCCAGTGCGCACGAAGCCGGGCCCCGAATTCCCACTGGGAGGAACGCACTGGAATTGAAATGTCTAAGGTCAAGCCTCGCTGAGAATCAAGTCCCAGAGGATCTTCTCCGGTAGTGGAAACTTGAGGGGAAAAGGCGGTCACGAAAATTCAAGTCTGTTAGTCCAATACAGATTATCCAGGCCGCTGAGGGCAGGAATATCTTATTTATTCCTTTACCCTTCTCTCCTCACAAGTCTTCCTCCTGTGCACACTTGATGGGTTTTAGAAATACTGTGTGGCACTAACTGTACCGATAGTACTACTACTACTAATTGCCCGATACGTCTGTTATCCGTTAACTGACACTCGGTGGCGGCCGCTGCGGAATTTCTAATTACGGGAACCCCGGAAATTTAGTGAGGTAAGCACAAACTAACGCCGGGTTCCCGTAGTGTAGTGGTTATCACGTTCGCCTAACACGCGAAAGGTCCCCGGTTCGAAACCGGGCGGGAACACGTGGACTGGGATCAACTTTTGTTGCTGCTTGGTTTCTATTCCCTCTTACACGTACAAACCCGTTTGGGCTTCTGGACTTTAAAAATACACAATTCTGAGTTCGATTTGTTTGTGGTCCAGAGGTCTAAAATGGGATTCCAAGGAAGCCAATCTTACCTAAGTGGCGTGGGCCAAGTCCTGGACTGTGGGCGTCTCCTGGCATTGACACCTCCTAGGGTTCTGAAGCCCAGAAGAGGAAGGAAAGGGACGGGAAACCTACTGGGGCGAGAGGAGGTGGGGAGACACGGGCTTCAGTGCCAGTGGCTTTCATTTTAGACTTCTGGACCACAAATCGAGCTCAGAATTGTGTATTTTTAAAGTCCAGAACCGCAAACGGGTTCGTGGGTAGAAGGCACCCACGGAACCCTATTCTAGCCCACGTGTTTCTGCCCGGTTTTGAATAGTTGACCTTTGAACCGTTGACCTCTCGCGCGTTAGGCGAACGTGATAACCACTACACTACGGAAACCTCGTATAACTGCCATCTTACCTTGAAACGTAAAAGTATATAATTCCCTGATTGCCCCAAGTTGAGAAATTTTGGATTTGTTCTTTCTTTGTAGAAAAGTTTTCGATTGTAGTATTGTTCTCACTCTCACTTTTCTCATTAATTGGAATCACCAATGTCACATACCGATGACAGATACGAGCAGAAATGCGTTCGCCAAATATGTCGACTATATTGTTTGGAGTGTTCAGCGCAGCGTGTTGTCAAAAAACTGCGGGCCGGGCACTGTGGCTCACGCCGGCAATCCCAGCACTTTGGGAGGCCAAGGCGGGTGGATTAGCTGAGGTCAGGAGTTCGAGATCAGCCTGACCAACATGGAGAAACCTCGTCTCTACCTTAAAAAAAAAAAAAAAAAAAAAAAAATTAACCAGGCGTGGTGGCGCATGCCTGTAATCCCAGCTGCTCGGGAGTCTGAGACAGGAGAATCGCTTGAACCCGGGAGGCGGAGGCGGAGGTTGCGGTGAGCCTAGATCGCGCCATTGCACTCCAGCCTGAGCAACGAGGAACCAAACTCCGTCTCAAAAAAACAAACAAACAAAAAACTAAAAACTGCACCAGTGCCCATCAAGGAAGACCTCCTAGAGAAAACGACGCCAGATCTGAGACTTGATAGATAAAAAGAAGAATGATGGTTGTAGATAGGTTGGAAATGACCTTTTTTTTTTTTTTTCCTCCCTCTGTAGCTCTTAGACGAAGAACGCGATTTTTTGTCATTAGGAACTGAATGGAGTGGTCATAATCTTAGGGAGGAAATCCAAGGATTTGAAGCAGGGCTTGGAAAGAAATTAGACTAAATGGGAATATATGGGCTGGATCAGGGAAGAAGGGAGGTGGCTCCAAAAGAGGAAGATATGTTTTAATCTGAAAATGATGAGAGAAATTGGAGAGGCTGGGAACTAATCTTTAATTCTTGGCTTGTAGATGTCGTCCAGTGAAGAGTTTTGGTTTCTTGGTTTTCTAAAAAATTTATTAAGGTGTACTAGTCAATGAACACATTTGACATCAACTCACAAATTTAATTCCATCAACAAATGCCAACAAAGATAAACATAAAGAAAACTGTAACTGCTCAAATTATATAAAGATGATTGAAACCAAAGATTTAAAAAATCTTAGGGAGGCAGAGGCAGGCGGAACACTCCAGGTCAGGAGTTGGAGACCAGCCTGGCCAGCAGGGTGAAATCCTGTCTCTACTAAATTAAAATGACTGACTCCACAATCCAGTCAAGATGTCAATGTCAGTCCTGAAAAGTGGCAAGATTCTTGAGATTTTTTCATGTGTGATCATGGTTTAGATTTTAGTCAAGGTTCAGAAAACTTAAAACAATCTGTGAGTGTTGGACATTCCTAAGTGGTGTGCTGCTTATGTGGAATTGTGGACACAGCGTTAGCATTAAACAGTCTTAACAAAGAGAAGAAAGTACTATAGAAGGTAATAAGAACAGTGGACTCTAGAAAAATCTCTGCCGAGTCTGTCGAATAACAATGTTAGGAAGTTGTTTTCTGTATGTAGTTGTTAACACGTTCGCCTTACACGCTGAAAGTTCTCTGGATGGATACCAGATGGAAATGCCTCCTAAGACTATTTCTCCTTCCCAACATTTTCCATTATCGCCATGCCATACCTTTCACCTTTTCAGGAATATTCAAATGAATTTATTAAAGTTTATTCAGTGCCCCGCCGGGCGCAGTGATTCACGCCTGTAATCCCAGCACTTTGGGAGGCTGAGGAGGGCGGATCACATGAGGACAGGAGTTTGAGACCAGCCTGGCCAATGTGGTGAAACCCCTTCCCTACTGAAAAATACAAAAATTAGCCTGGCGTGGTGGCGGGCGCCTGTAATCCCAGCTATTGAGGAGGCTGAGGCAGGAGAACCGGGGAGGTGGATTTTGCAGTGAGCCGAGACCGCCACTGCATTCCAGCCTGGGCGACAGAGAGACTCCGTCTCAAACACACACACACACACACACACACACACACACACACACACACACACACACACACACATAAATAAAAGTAAAGTTTATTTAGTGCTCAATATCAGGATTTAACACCTGGATATGAAGAAGAAAGAACCACATAGTTAGCTTAAGGCAACACAAGGCTTACATTAAGAGAGAGCGCGCGCACATACACACACACACACACAGCTGTCCATTTGAGGATCCTAGGAAAAGTGGCATTTTGCCCCTGAAGAAGGAAAGTCTTTTTGAGTAAAGAATATGTACCTATGTGAGTAAAGATAGACATATAATTAATATGTCTTAGAATACCCAAAGAAACAGAGCAGATAAGACAGAAACACCTTACTCTTTAGGGTTTGGTGTTTTTCTCAGATCTTTTATGTGAAAATCTGCCTAGAAAAGACTTCAGATATTAAAATGCATTTTTCATTCGCCTCTAGTCTATTATTAATAGTTTATCAGTTTTGTCATTAATAATTATTTAAGATGATATCACAGTCTCTTCAGAAACTTTGGTGTTATCCTAAGTCCAGAATCATTCAAAGAGGAATAGCTATTATGGTAATCAATTTAAAGTCTAAGGCCGGGCGCAGCGGCTCATGCCTGTAATCCCAGCACTTTGGGAGGCCGAGGTGGGCGGATCACCCGACGTCGGGAGTTCGAGACTAGCCATGACCAACATGGAGAAACCCCACCAAATTAGCCGGGCGTGGTGGTGCATGCGTGTAATCTCAGTTACTCAGGAGGCTGAGGCAGGAGAATCGCCTTAACGCGGGAGGCAGAAGTTGTGATGAGCCGAGATGGCGCCATTGCACTCCAGCCTGGGCAACCAGAGCTAAATTCCGTCTCAAAAAAAAAAATTAGAAAAGTCATTAGTGGTCTATTGTAAAAACGTTTTGAGTGCCATCTCTATTCCAATAGCGTTGAGGATTTTTGTTTTTTGTTTTGTTTTGTTTTGTTTTTTGAGACGGGGGTCTCTCTGTCGCCCAAGCTGGAGTGCAGTGGCGCCATCTCGTCACACTGCAAGCTTCGCCTCCCGGATTCAAGCGATTCTCCTGCGTCAATCTCCGGAGTAGCTGGGATTACAGCTACGGCTGGGATTACGCCCGGCTAACTGTTGTGTTTTGGGTAGAGGCGGGGTTTCGCCATATTGGCCAGGCTGGTCTCGAACTTCTGACCTCAGGTAATTCGCCCTCTTCGGCCTCCCAAAGTGCTGGGATTACAAACGAGAGCCACCTCGCCCGGCCAAAAGTGCCTATTTCTAAAGCTGTTGAATCTGCATCATTTGATCTCAAACGGTAGGGCAAAGGAGCTAACCTCAGATATGTTAGGCTACCTAGCCTTACAATAGGACAAATACTGTATCTTAAAGATAACATGAAAGCTTGTCATGAAACTGTTGCACTTTACACTTCTCACCTAATGTATCTCCACTGTTTTCTGGCAAAGTTTTTAAAAGCCTGAATATTACAAGATTTGTTGGTGGTAAATTCAGTTGCACCAGGTGAAATTACAAAACGTGGAATGTACAGAAAGCCAGGCCCCGCTGGGATTCGAACCCAGGATCTCCTGTTTACTAGACAGGCGCTTTAACCAGCTAAGCCACGGAGCCTCAGCTGAACAAAGTCTGAATTATATATTATTTGAAAACTATTTCACACTTCTATAATTAGAAAAAACCCCAGCAACTAGTTTGTTAGACGGCTTCAAAACAAAAATAGACATCCAGGTCTCAATGAAAACCAAATAACTTTATTTTGAAAGGATTAACAAGTGGGCTGGATTGAAATGACTATTTCCCCTTGAAAAGTCGTCCCGGCCGGGCGCGGTGGCTCACACCTGTAATCCCAGCACTTTGGGAGGTCGAGGCGGGCGGATCACCTGAGGTCCGGAGTTCCAGAACAGACTGGCCAACATGGCGAAACCCCGTCTCTACTAAAAGTACAAAAATTCGCCGGCGTGGTGGCGGGTGCCTGTAATCCCAGCTACTCAGGAGGCTGAGGCAGGAGAAACGCTTGAACCCGGGAGGCGGAGGTTGCAGTGAACCGAGATCTTGCCACTGCACTCCAGGCTGGGCGACAAGAGCGAGACTCCGTCTCAAAGAAAGAAAGAAAAGGAAGGAAGGAAAGGAAGGAAAGGAAGAAAGGGAGGAAGGGAGGGAGGGAGGGATGGAGGGAGGGAGGGAGGGAGGGAGGGAGGGAGGGAGGGAAGGGAAGGGAAGGGCAGGGAGGAAGGGCAGGGAGGAAGGAAGGAAGGAAGGAAGGAAGGAAGGAAGGAAGGAAGGAAGGAAGGAAGGAAGGAAGGAAGGAAGGAAGGAAGGAAGGAAGGAAGGAAGGAAGGAAGGAAGGAAGGAAGGAAGGAAGGAAGGAAGGAAGGAAGGAAGGAAGGAAGGAAGGAAGGAAGGAAGGAAGGAAGGAAGGAAGGAAGGAAGGAAGGAAGGAAGGAAGGAAGGAAGGAAGGAAGGAAGGAAGGAAGGAAGGAAAAAGTTGTCCCAACATGGAGACCGCTAGACTCACTATAGGCTCTGGTGGCCAGGTAGGGAATTTTGCTGAATCTCAAAGGAAAAATGAATTGGCTTTTTATTAACCATCATTTTGTTTTAACCACACCTGTTCTCTTCTCTGTTAGTGTGGAGAAGCAGGGGTTATTGGTGGAAGGTTAACACATATCTGACACATGGTTGCTGTAGGAAAAGAACTATGAGGATATGTGCTGCATCTATCAGATCCCCCCCTCCTATCGCTTCTCGGCCTTTTGACTAAGATCAAGTGTAGATTCCCCCCTCCCCCGGGTGGTGGCACTCATTCCTCAACGACAGGAATATTAACTACTGATGGCTCATATCTGGGTCCGACTCTGGGACCTACCTTCAGTGGAAGGGAAGTCACTTGCTCCAAGTCACACTCCACCACTGGAGCAGCTCAAATCCAATGACTGTTGATGGAGGAATTCATAGGTCTGCCCTTCCCGCCTCCCCACTATAATTAAGGACATTTGTGAAGAACCATTCCAGATTTATACACACTTGTGAGATGGGCCGGACGTATGTTGCACCTGTATTGAATTCAGCTTCTGCCTTTTCTCAATCCTGCTCACCTCACCCTCTCACAGATGCTGATTTTGAGAGCGTTTCCAATAAACTTCCCGCACACAAATCTCCATCTCAGTGTCTGTTTCCTAGGGAACTGACCGATGACAAAAAGCAAGCGACTGATGCCTACGGTGGTCTCTTGAGGTCAAAGTAAGTCTAAATGTGGCCCAGTCTTTCAGGAATCATTTACCATAACAAGTGTCCTAGTAAAACAATAATGATAATAATAATCTGTGCCACAAACTTTGAGCATTTCACTACAGAACAAAACAAAGGAAGACACCTGCTAGTTGATTAAAATGATGTACAGGCCGGGCACGGTGGCTCACGCCTGTAATCGCGGCACTTTGAGAGGCCGAGGCGGGCGGGTCATTTGAGGACAAGAGTTCAAGACCAGTCTGGCCAATATGAAACCCCGTCTCTACTAAAAATACAAAAATCAGCCGGGCGTGGTGGCGTGCACTTGTAATCCTAGCTACTCGGGAGGCTGAGTAACGAGAATCGCTTGACCCGGGAGGCGGAGGTTGCAGTGAGCCAAGATCACGCCACTGCACTCTCGCCTGGGCAACAGAGCGACACACTGTCAAAAAAAAAAAAAAAAAAAAAAAAAAGTACAAAGTTAGTGAAAGGAGCTGAAGGACAGGAAGGTGATTTATTATTGATGATGTTAAACTAATTTTAATTTTTCCTAATCAAAGAGTTGAAATGTAAAGTTAGAAAATAAATGGCAAATTTGGCTAGTCAAAGGATATGATTCTCATTTCCAAGGCAAAGACATGAATATAAAGCATTAAACGCATTATATACTAATAGTGCATATCCAAGATAAGACTTTACAATTTACATATATATAAATACGTATATGCATATACGTGTAAATAGAGGGGGAGGGCATAAGGAGAGCATTAAAATGTACATAGGCCAATTAACTTTTGAAAATATTATTACCCTTAACTAACAGAAACAGTCATGGTAGGAAGAGGGTAAAAGTAGAATCTTGTCAAGAAAACAGACAGTAAATCATGATTAGCTCCCTCCCTGGGTTGTCACCTGCCAGCAGGAGGATCAGGCTCCGTCTGGAAGCGGGGCACCTCGCAGGGGCAAATGTTTCACGCCTGCTTCCTCTGAGTTGTCGAATCCCGGCCTCGCCTCCTTCTCCCTTTTCAGATCGCAGGATTTCTCTCCCCTGCAGATAACGGCCCTTACTCCGGAAACGCCCTGGCTCCGTAATCCCTATTATTGTTTGGGGGGTTTGGTTCTGCCAGGGACGAGGCCAGGTCAGATGCTCAAGAGAAGCTGTCTCCACCGTCCTTTTGCCTCAGGGGATCCCAGTTCGCTCTCGAGCGCCACTAGCTGTCCTGTGGCGGGAACTGCAACGGCAAATGTGTGACTTTCTTGAGCGCAGCGTCACAGGCCTGGGAAGCGCCGCTGAGACTTCAGGGTCGTAGTGACAGAGGAACCACCCAAGGCTAGGAGGGGAGAGGGTGCAGTTCCCGGATCCCTAAACCTTCGGGAAGAGCCGACCTGTCCTGAAGGGTCTCCAAGAACAGAGAGGACACTGCGCCACTCACTCGGGAGCCGCGTCCTTTCAACCATGAGACGGCTCCGTGGGCCAACGGTTCCCTGATCCGCTGGCCGAGATATCAAGCTTGGATGCAACTTCGGATTCACCCCAGGCAAAAGGAAGGAAGCCCGGATTGGGAACCTTGTCCTGAATCTTCTCGGATCAGAAATAGCAGGATAAGAAAAGCTGTTTCCCCGTAAGAAACAGGGTTCTTCGGTGTTCAATGTGGAGCTCCGCCACTCCCAGCCCGGGTGAAGGAAAAGTGGAAAACAAAATGAATGTAATTATCTATTCGAAGATAAATTTCAATAAAACATGCCGTTTGATAATAATTTATAATGTGGAAGTACGGTATCCTGTCATCTGGCCGGTTAGCTCAGTTGGTTAGAGCGTGGTGCTAATAACGCCAAGGTCGCGGGTTCGATCCCCGTACGGGCCAATTATTCACCGTGGTTTTACCGCTTGTATCCCAGACGTCTAACAAACGTATAACTGTGTGTTCCTCCAGGCTTAACTTTGCGCCAGCAAAACGAGTTTGTGAATTTGGTGCGCCCTCCCTTACTCAAGAGCAGGTAATTTGGTCTGGGAAGCTTCTCTCCCTCCCCTCCAAGGCATACCTACAAAACAAAAGGGCTTACAAGGCACCTTACAGTGGCAGAGGTACGATTGGAGGCTCTTGTGATTCTTGTCCTCCTCTGCCGGGGGAAGTTTTCTTGGAGTAAAATGCTGAATTATTTGATTACCTAAAAAAAAAAAAAAAAAACACACATGTAAAACCACCTACCATTTATATCATTCATGCTGGGTCATTCCGTTTTCTTCTTTTCAGTCTAAGAGAAAACAAGATTATAAAGTGAGATAGAAAAAATTTCCAAAACTTCAATAATAGCAATGACAAAGATCTTTGTTTTATATACTCTGAACACTTATTCCAACAAGAACAGGATACACACCTTTAAAAATATTTTTCTAATTTAAGAGTTTTGTAAAAAATAAAAACACCTTATTATTATACAAAGCAGAAACATTTAAAAAAAAAACTTTAAAAAGACATATTAAAAAGTTATCTTTTTTTTTTTTTTGAAACAGAGTCTTGTTCTGTAGGCCAGGCTGGAGTGCAGTGGCCCAATCTCGGCTCACTGCAATCCCTGTCTTCCAGGTTCAAGCGATTCTCCTGCCTCAGCCTCCCGAGTAGCTGGGATTATAGGCGTGCAGCACCACGCCTGGCTAATTTTTGTATTTTTAGTAGAGACGGGGTTTGGCCATGTTGGCCAGACTGGTCTCGAACTCCCAACCTCAGGAGATCCACTCGCCTAGGCCTCACAAAGTGCTGGGATTACAGGCGTGAGCCACGGAGCCCAGCCTTTCCTTCCATTTTTATTCTTCATCAGCTCAATTCTTACCACCACCTTCTATAGGTAAATTCTGTCCTTAATTTTTCCAGTATATCCGTACTGGGTTTCTTTATTTAAATACTGCATTTATATTGATTATTTGTTCCTCTTTTTCACACAAAAGAGAGCTTAGTTATTTACTCGTTGTTTTGCGTTTATGCTTTTTCTTAATGTATTTTAGATGTGTTAAATTGCACTTTTCAACTTTGTACACTGTTAAAATCAGAGCTTGTTTGGGAGGACGAGGTGGGCGGATCACGAGATCAGGAGATCAAGACCATCCTAGCCAACATGGTGAAACACTGTCTCTACTAAAAACACAAAAATTAGCCGGTGTGGCGGCAGGTGCCTGTAGTCCCAGCTACTTGGGAGGCTGAGGCAGGAGAATTGCTTGAACCCAGGAGGCCGAGGCTCCAGTGAGCCAAGATCGTGCCACTGCATTCCAGCCTAGGTGACAGAGCAAGACTCTGTCTGAAAAAAAAAAAAAAAAATTAGAGCTTATTTTCAAATGAGTTGATCCTACTAGCCAGGAGTTGAATCTAGATTCTTCTTGTACACTGTACAAAATGCAGGCTTTTTCATCCTAGGAAAGAGGATGGTGAAGATGCTATCCTTAATTTTATCTCGTAACGTAAACAAAGCACTTTCTTTCCTAGACCATATGATCATCAAAGAGGTTTGAATATGGGCTCCCAAGCTGTACAATGATCAAAGGACATTACATATAATTTCAATAAATATTTATTCATCTCTCACTCTTCACTATGGCAATCTGCTGTCTCTGGTGAAAAAATATGAAGGAAATAATACTAAGTAACAGAGTACAAAAAGATGTGCATTCATGAATATTATATATATGTATATATGTGTGTGTGCTAGCTAGCAGTCTAGCTCTATTGCCCAGGCTGGAGTGCAGTGTCATGATCTTGGCCAACCGCAACCATGCCCGGCTGAAAGCCACTCCATCTTGGATGTTAATCCACCATGTTGACTTCTGATTAACCCCAGTTCTGGCAATGCCTCTAAGAGTTCTACTTTGAGATAAAATAAATCCTGCAATTAGGTGAAAACCTTGATGTTACTGTAATCACATACTTACTATACGTAAATCCTGCCCTTAGGCTGGACGAGGTATGTCACACCTGTAATCTCAACCCTTTGGGAGGCTGAGGTGGGCGGATCAGTTGAGGTCCGGAGTTTGAGACCTGCCTGGCCAACACGGTGAAACCCCCATCTCTACCCAAAACACAAAAATTGGTTTTGGCATGGTGGGGCGCGCCTGTAGTCTCAGCTACTCCAGAGGCTGAGGAATGACAATCGCTTGACCTGGGAGGGCAGAGGTTGCAGTGAGCCAAGATCTGGCCACTCCAGCCTGGGTGACAGAAGGAGATCCTGTCTCAAAAAAAACAAAACAAAACAAAACAAAAATCCTGCCCTTAGGCAAATCCCCATGTGGTTCATAAGCCCTGGGTTTGGCCCGTGACAATGTGGGGATCCATCATCTTGTCTAGCTGCCACTCAAGACATGGCTTCTGTTATTAAATGTTTCTTTCTGACAAACTGAATTGTCAGCCTCTTTCTTTGGCCTCTCACTTTCCTCAGCCTTCAAGAGTAGACTTTTATAGACCTGCTCACGGTGGCATAAGACTGATAGCAAACTACATCAGATTATAACAGCTTTCAGAGGTAGTGGTGGTGGGCAAGTTATTAGTCTACAAGAGAAAGATACTCTTTCTGCATCAGACGTCTCATCAGCAACCTTGAATGAATGTTAGGAGAAAACAAAATAATGTCTCAAAATCTGGAGGAAAAATGTTTTAACACAGAATTCCATAGCTATGCATAACATCAAATGTGAAGTTGGAATAAAGACATTTATAAACCTATGACGACTCAAAAAGCTGACCTACATTTTAAGAAGCAAACTGAATATATATACTACAGGGAGAATAGGGAGGAAGAAAGAGAAAGACATGGAACTCAGGAAATGATGGATCCAATCTAGGAGCTCAAAAATGAAAAACCACAGGATGACAGCTATTCAAGAAACCTAGAATGCAACTAATCCATACGGGAGCAGGAAGCTAAAGGACTCAGAGAAGGAGATTTATTAGAGAGGAGGGGATCATGCAGAATAGATTTGAGAACTTGGTAAGTGGTAAGACTGTTAATCATTCTGGAAGAAATGTGGCTTGACATATCTGCATGCATGGTAAAGGAGGATTAATATTCCTTCAACATGGAAATAAGTGAGGAGCTGTAGTTAAGAATGTTATGTTAGGCCGGGCGCGGTGGCTCAAGCCTGTAATCCCAGCACTTTGGGAGGCCGAGACGGGTGGATCACGAGGTCAGGAGATCGAGACCATCCTGGCTAACACAGTGAAACCCCGTCTCTACTAAAAAATACAAAAAAACTAGCCGGGCGAGGTGGCGGGCGCCTGTAGTCCCAGCTACTCGGGAGGCTGAGGCAGGAGAATGGCCTGAACCCGGGAGGCGGAGCTTGCAGTGAGCTGAGATCCGGCCACTGCACTCCAGCAAGGGGGACAGAGTGAGACTCCGTCTCAAAAAAAAAAAAAAAAAAAGAATGTTAAGTTAGAATGCATTATTCAGCTGCAAAATAAAAAATAAAAATGGGAAAAAGGAAGAATAATCCAATTGGCTTAGGACAGAAATACATCTCATGTGACAGGGAGTACAGAGGTTGGTACTCTGTTTCTCTATGATTAGCACTGTTCTACCACATGCACTGTACTATTCTGTATACCTTTGTATATATACTTTGAAACTTTTTCCGCACAATTTCTCTGGGAAACCTGGACCTTTCTTCTCCCCCTGTTTAGAAGGGAAGCTGAGGAGAGTCAAAGACACATGGATCATTAACAGTCGGAATAAACCACAGAGACGCGGAAACTTCCGAGGTTTCTAGAGCGGACCCGGAAATGACGCCAGGGGATGCAAACCCTTCTTCCCCTTTTTGCTGCCCATGAAGCTTACCGTTAGTGGTCAAGTTTTTCTGGAAGTGGGCTTTCGCGATCGCGGGGACCAACGCCCTGAGCTTTTGTGCCCAAACGGGATCGCCAGGTTCTTTGATGCGGATCGAAAGGGGCCGGGCCCCGGAGCCTACAACCTGACCCAGGTAGGACTTGGAGAAATGTCGAGAAACCTAGGTCTGGGACTTGAGTTGGCTTCCAGGGCACACAATCTTGTTCAGAAGAAACACATTGCAAAAATCGGGAGGTGACGGGCAGATGAAGGCACCCATGTGTCGGCGCTTCGCCTCCGGACTCCAATGCAACCTACGGGGCTTTTGGAAAGGAGGAAGTCGATGACTCTGCAGGGACTCCTCTGGTCCAGGAGCAGATGCCTTTTGTCTGGGCACTCCCCAGCAGAAAAGGTGCATCGGGAAGCAGCCTGGCTTGTGGATGGTAGTAAGTCACTGTTGATGGGTTGGGTACAGGGAGGGATTTAAGTTCTTGAGCGACAGGTGCTAGGGAGTTTACCTGCTCTGGATAACACTATCTTGTGGAAGACAGTCACCTGGAAAACAGAAATGGCGGGACTGTGTTGAATACACTGATGATTCTGGGCTTCAGGTGAATAGGAAATGTATAAGGTTATAGATGAGTGTGTGCTCATCGGACAGTAGCAGTGCATCTCAACAGTCGGCCTCTCAGTCCTCCTCTTCCTTAGAATCACCTATAGAGCTTTAAAATTTCCTGGATAATGTTAATGTGCAGCCAGGGATGATGACCATTGGGCTACAGTCAAATCTAAGAGGCGCATCTCACCCTTTGTTCTGATGGACAGAAACCATTATTCTGACACCGTGCCTGTTGGAGGCATTGTACCTTAAGTAGCACTTAATTCATGTATGCTGGATTCGCTGACTGAAACTTACCAGCAGAGTACTGAATCTTGAATAATACAAGGAACGAGTAGAGTAAGGTAGTTCTCATTTTATCCTTATCTAATATAAGAAATCCAGCACTGGCCCGGCACGGTGGCTCACGCCTGTAATCCCAGCACTTTGGGAGGCCGAGGCGGGCGGATCACGAGATCAGAAGATCTAGACCATCCTGCCTAACACGGTGAAACCCCCTCTCTACTAAAAATACAAAAAATTAGCCGGGCGTGGTGGTGGGCCCCTGTAGTACCAGCTACTCCGGAGGCTGAGGCAGGAGAATGGCGTGAACCCGGGAGGCGGAGCTTGCAGTGAGCCGAGATGGCGCCACTGCAATCCAGCCTGGGCGACAGAGCAGACTCCATCTCAAAATAAATAAATAAATACATACATACATACATACATACATACATACATACATAAAAAAGAAAGAAATCCAGCACTATTTCTCTGTTTAAGAAGTTTTTTCTTCAACAAAAAACAAAATCCATATAAAAGGATTTTCTGACACTGCTGGGGGCTCATAGAATTCCAATGTCTGTGTCTTTTCTGTCAGGAGTTAATGTTACAAAGTTCAGTGCTGCTCTTTTTTTGAGATGGTATCTAGCTCTGTCACTCAGGCTGGAGTGCAGTGGTGCCAACTCGGCTCACTGCATCCTCTGCTTCCCCGGTTCAAGAGATTTCCCTGCCTTGGCCTCCCAAGTAGTTGGGATTACAGGTTTGTGCCTCCACACCCAGCTACTTAGTAGAACCGAGGTTTCACCATGTTGGCCAGGCTGATCTTGAACTCCTGACCTCAAGTGATCCGCCCACCTCAGCCTCCCATATGCTGGGATTACAGTTGTGATGATCTTAAAACCTCTAATGATTTGGAAATATCCCTCCAGTGATCTTTGTTCTGTCACAGTGATTGTAATAACATTTATTGAGGAGTTATATGCCCAGTACTATTAAATGGTTTACAGATTTTGTTATTTAATCCTCACAACTCTGTTAGAGAGATTGGATATTGTTATATCCATTTTACCACAGTAAAGCTGAGGCTCAGAGGGTTTAACCTGGTAATAAGTCCAGTATCCCACAACTAGTAAGTGGCAGAACCAAGGATTTGCATTCATGTCTGTATAACATCAAAGCCTGTTTTTCACTTTTTTTTTTTTTTTTTTTTGAGACAAAGTCTTACTCTTGTCCCCCAGTCTGGAGTACAACGACGTGATCTCGGTTCACTGCAACCTCTACCTCCCGGGTTCCAGCAATTATCCAGCCTCAGCCTCCCTAGTAGCTGGGATTACAGGTGTGTACCACTATGCCCAGCTAATTTTTTGTATTTTAAGTAGAGACGGGGTTTCACCATGTTGGCCAGGCTGGTCTCAAACTCCTGACCTCAGGTGATCCACCCACCTCAGCCTCCCAAAGTGCTGGGATTACAGGCATGAGCCACTGCACCCAGCCACGTGTTTTTTACTTTTAAGTCAGTGGGACACTTCAGATTACAAGATCTGTGACCCCACACAACAATTCCATGAATTATTGATTCACCATATAAGAGGACCCATTTTCTGCCATTTCCTGCATGATGCCTCTAGCAAGCATTGCAATCACAAAGACCTGGGTTTTTTAAATTATTACAAAGAAAAGGAAAGCTTCCGTAGTATGTTGATTAAAGAAATGTCTCGAAAAGGGGAATGGGATATGAGAACCAGATTGCACCAAATTGACAGTTTATGAAAAAATAGTAACTAAGAATATGATACTAATTTTGACTAATTGGTTTTGAATAGACATGGCTTTATTCATTTAAGACAAACATCTCCATCTTTGTGGAGTTTATTCCAGAGGAAAATACAGTTTCTCAGGTGGTGGTATTGTGGAGAAAAAGAAATCACAGAAGGGCAATATAGTGTAGGGTAGAGTGAGGGATGGGTGTTAGTTTTAAATAGGATGAATGTGGAAGGCTTTACCATTATTTAAGCAAAGACTAAGGAATGAGGAGTGAATCATGAGGATTCTGGGGAAGGAACATTCTAGGCAGGAAATATGCCTCGTTTTGGAAGCTATCAAGAGCCCTATACTGTTGACCAGAAATTTGTATTTTGGTATGTGACAAATACACCAGGATGATCGGAATCTAGCCAGGAAGGGGTAGAGTTCATGACAGGAAGGAAGTTGTCATTGGCTGGTAAAAACAGACTCTTAAAAGAAACCTCTTTCAGGTGGTGGCTCATGCTTGTAATCCCAGCACTTTGGGAGGCCAAGGAGGGTAGATCGTCAGGAGTTCAAGACCATCCTGGTTAACATGGTGAAACCCCATCTCTACTAAAAACAAAAATTAGCCAGGCATGGTGGCCCGTACCCTCCACTGCACTCCAGCCTGGGTGACAGAGACCCTGTCTCAGAGAAAAAAAAAGAAAAAAGAAAAAAAGAAACCTCTTTCAAAGTAGGCTTTTAAAAGAATATTTTTAGTGACATTGAAAGTAATCTTGTATGTATGTGCTCATGGTAGAGGGAAGGAGAAGAGAAAAGCTAGTGAAAGGAGAAGAAAGCTGACTTCCGGGAATCTGCTGCAAAAAAAAGAATGATAGAATAATTTTTTTTTTTTTTTTTTTTTTTTTTTTTTTTGAGAGGGAGTCTGGCTTTGTCACTCAGTCTGGAGTGCAGTTGTGTGATCTCGGCTCACTGCAACCTCTATCTCCAGAGATCAAACAATTCTCCTGCCTCAGCCTCCTGAGTAGCTGGGATTACAGGCGTGTGCCACTGGGCCTGGCTAATTTTTTATTTTTAGTAGAGACTGGGTTTCGCCATGTTGGCCAGGCTGGTTTTGAACTCCTGACCTCAGGTGATCTGCCCACCTTGGCCTCCCAAAGTGCTGGGATTACAGGTGTGAGCCACCACGCCCGGCTATTTTCACTCTTACTTATTTGTTAGGTGGCATACTTTCCATCTTTTTTTCACTTAACACTATATCTTAAGAGATTTCTATATTAATAGACGGTGTCTTCATTTGTATATGGATATACCATAATATATTTAAGCCATTTCCTGGTGATGAACACTTGGGCTTTACTCATTTCCTGGTGATAGACATTAGGTTGTTTCTAATCTTTCACCATTACAAACAATGCTATGAATAACTGTGTGTATGTATCTCATATATATATACCCATATATACAATTATATATGTATATATGTACAGTTAACTATATATAGCTTTATATATAAATATATACACACATAATTATATATATATACAGTTAAACATGTAACTGAAGCAACATATTTTTCCTTCATTCCCTGTATATAACACTATTACACAGAAAAATTTTGTTTTATTAAATAGCTAATGTCTGTTTTTTCCTAAAGTGTCACATTTCTTTAGGACAGACGAACATAGATTAACAATCACATTTTAGCTGGGCGCCATGGCTTACACTTGTAATCCGAATGCTGGAAGGCCAAGGCAGGTGGATTACTTGAGCTCAGGAATTTGATACCAGCCTGGGCAATGGGGCGAAACCCTGTCTCTACAAAAGAATTTAAAAATTAGCTGGGCATGGTGGTGTGTGCCTGCAGTCTCAGCTACACAGGAGGCTGAAGTGGGAGGATTGCTAGAGCCCAGGAGGTTGAGGCTGCAGTGAGCTGTGACTGCAACAGAGCCTAGACTGGGTGACAGAGCAAGGCCTTGTCTCAGAAAAAAAAAAAAAAATTGTATTGTATGATGAGCTAACATATTGTAAACATATCTGCTCTTCCATTCATGTTTAAATTTATATTGGTCCTGCCACCTTGTTGAGCATTTTGCATTTACTTTGTATTGGGTGGTGGATTTGGATGGTGCTAATATATTGAGAGAAGGTTTATTTGCAGCTGAATTGTGCAGAAAGGACTTTTATGGGAGTTGGCCTGGGTGAGCAGACCTAGCACTAGGTTATTCCTGACAACTTCTTTCTCTTTTTATAGACCTGCTTTGCTCAGAAAGGGAGATCAGGAGACCAGGTGATGCTGCAGCAAATGTCAGAGTTGAGTCCTAGGTAATGTCCTACCTTTCGAAGATCTGCGTGCTTCATGGCAGCTGCCCCAATCTCCTTCACTTGGGCTAGAGCCTGCCTAGCACACCACTAGTCACATGCATCCACTCAGGAATTGCAAGACCCTTCTATAAATGAATGAGATGTTTCTTGCCCAGCAGATTTTTCTCTTAACTGCCACTTTACACTTACCCTTCTTTCCATTCCTCTCCAACCTTATTTAAACAAGCGTAACCATCTTTTTATGAATCTTCTCACGCTTTTGTTTGTTTGTTTGTTTGTTTGTTTGTTTGAGACAAAGTCTTGCTCTGTCACCGAGGCTGGAGTGCAGTGTTGCTCACTACAACCTCTGCCTCCTGGGTTTAAGTGATTCTCCTGCCTCAGCCTGGTGAGTAGCTGGGACTATAGGCGCATGCCACCACACTCAGCTAATTTTTGTATTTTTAGTAGGGATGGAGTTTTGCCATGTTGTCCAGTCTGGTCATACATTCCTTGTATGCATTTTTGTGCATGTGTGCTCTTCTCTTTGGAAAAGCAGGATCATGGGGTATGTTTTAAGAATATGGGATAGGTCAGGCTTGGTGGCTTATGCCTGTAATTCCAGCACTTCGGGGGAGGTTGAGGTGGGAGGATCACTTGAAGCCAGGAGTTGAAGACCAGCCAGGGCAACAAAGCAAGAATACCTAGCCCATCCCTCTTTCCCCCAACTACAAAAAATAAAAAAAATTAGTGGAGTGTGATGGCCTGCACCTCCATAGTCCTAGCTACTCCAGAGGCTGAGGTGGAAGGTTGCTTGAGCCCAGGAGTTTGAGGTTACAGTGAGCTACGATTGTGCCACTATGCTCCAGCCGGAGTGACAGAGCAAGACTCTGTCTCTTAAAAAAAAAAAAAAAAAAAGAGAATGTGGGATGTTTGAAGAGATGGTTGTGAACTGGGTAGAATCAGGGCTTGCTCAAAACTTACCTTTTTAGGAATGAGATTTAAATATGGATATTTTTTAAACAATTGTAATAAAATACACATAAAATTTAGCATCTTAATGGTTTTTGTTTGTTTGTTTGTTTGTGTTTTTGAGATGGAGTCTTGCTGTGTTGCCAGACTGGAGTACAGTGGCACAATCTAGGCTCACTGCAACCTCTGCCTCCTGGGTTCAATCGATTCTCCTGCCTCGGCAGGAGTAGCTGGGATTACAGGCATGCCCAGCTAATTTTTTTTGTATTTTTAGTAGAGACAGGCTTTCACCATGTTGGCCAGGATGGTCTCAATCTCTTGACCTTGGGATCCGCCCCCCTCGGCCTCCCAAAGTGTTGGGGTGTTGGGATTACAGGTGTGAGCCACCGCGCCTAGCCCTATCTTTTTTTCTTTTTTGAGAGGGAGTCTTGCTCTGTCGCCCAGGCTGGAGTGCAGTGGCACCACCTCGGCTCACTACAAGCTCTGCCTCCTGGGTTCACGCCATTCTTCTGCCTCAGCCTCCTGAGTAACTGGGACTACAGGCGCCCGCCACCACGTCTGGCTAATTTTTTGTATTTTTAGTCGAGACGGGGTTTCACCATGTTAGCCAGGATGGTCTTGATCTCTTGATCTCATGATCCACCCACCTCGGCCTCCCAAAGTGCTGGGATTACAGGCATGAGCCACCGCACCCGGCCCTATCTTAATTGTTTTTAAGTGTTCAGTTCAGTGGTATTAGGTACATTCACATTGTTGTGCAACCATCGCTACCATCTATCTGCAAAACTCTTTTCATCTTATAAAATGGAAACTGTACCTATTAAGCAATAACTCCCCATTCCCCTCTCCCTTCAGCCCCTGGACATCACCATTCTGCTTTTTGTCTCTATGAATTTGACTACTCTAGGTACCTCAGATAAATGGAATCATACAGTATTCGTCTTTTTGTGACAGGCTTGTTTCACTTAGCATAATGCTGTCAAGTTTCATTCATGTTGTAGCATGTCAGTTCCCTTACTTTTTAGAGTTGAACAATATTTCACAATATGTATATACCACATTTTTTTTATCCATTCATCTGTCAATAGTCACTTGGTTTGCTTTCACCTTCTGGCTATTGTGAATAATGCTGCTACGGACATGGGGTTTATAAATATCTCTTTGAGATCCTGCCTTTAATTCTTTAGAGTATACCCAAAAAAGGAATTACTGGGTTATATGGTAATTCTATTTTTCATTTTTTGAAGAATTGCCATACTGTTTTCCATAGCAGCTATATTATTTTACATTCTCACCAACAGTGTGCAAGGATTCCAATTTCTCTTCATCCTTGCCAACATTCATTATTTTCTGCTTGTTTTTTTTTTTTTTTTTTTTTTAAGGTAGGTGGCCTAGTGAGTGTGAAGTGGTATCTCTTTGTGGTTTTTATTTACATTTCCCTAGTAATTAGTGATGTTGTGCATCTCTTTGCATTTGCATATCTTCGGAGAAATGCCTATTCAAGTTTTTTGTCTAGTTTTTAATTGGATTATGTTTTTTTGTTAAGTTATAAATCTTTTATTTTTAAAATGAAGACCCTTCTCTGGATCTGCTAATCTTTGTAGGGATAGTAGATAAAAGGGAAGATGTATTCAAATTTAATTCTTGAACTACTCAATGCTTCTGGGGTTTTTTGGGTGTGTGTGTAAATAAGGTAATACTTAAAAAAAAATCGTTTTCTAGGTGGACAAGGTGGAGGAGAGAGAATTCCTTGGCAGCAGCATTACGAACAAGTGCAAGGCTAAGAAATAGCATGGTGGCCTTGACTAAGTGTATGGTGACAGCAGGTAAGTCTGGAGAGAAAGTTTTACAGGACGTGTGGGGGACTTGGACATGCATCTCCTAGCCCAATACTGTCCAACCAATAGAACTTTATCCTGTATCTGTGTTGTCCAACACAGTAATCGCTAGCTACATGTGACTATTAAACTCGAGGCTGGGCACGGTGGCTCATGCCTGTAATTCCAGCACTTTTGGAGGCTGAGGTGGGCATATCCCTTGAGCTTAGGAGTTTGAGACCAGCTTGGGCAAAATGATGAAACCCTGTCTTCACAAAAAATACAAAAACTTGTCAGGCATGGTGGTATGCCCCTATAGTCCCAGCTACTTGGGAGGCTAAGGTGGGAGGATCACTTGAGCCTGGGAAGTCGAGGCATCAGTGAGCTATATTTGCACCACTGCACTCCAGTCTGGGTGACAGAGAGAGACCCTGCCTCAAAAAAAAAAAACAAAAAACAAGCAAGCAAACAAAAAACAACAACAAAAACACTTGAAATGTGGCTAGTACTACTGAATTTTTATTGAATTTTAGTGGCTACTGTATAAGACAATACAAATCAACTCTAGGCAGTGGTTTCTTAACAAGCAGGTAGCATAACCAGATTATGTCTTAGATTATAGTTATAATGTGGAGAATGCATTGAACAGGGACAAGACCAAAAACAGTAAAATCAGTCAAGAGACTCTCGGAATAATCTAGGTAGGTGTGTGTAAACTTTGGTCCCTCTTTAGTTATCAGTCCTTAATTCTATTCTATTTTCTTTCAGTTAGGATGTTTATTTGATTAGTACCATAAAGACCAAGTAACAACGATTTAAGCAAGATAAAAAATTTTCTATGTCATATAAATGTGCTGTTGAAGGGCAAACCAGAGACTTCTAGAAGCCTTTCTTCACAAAGTTCTCCAGGGGTCTGTGTTCTTCTTGCTGCTTTTGGACCTCCTGGGGATTGCCTTGTTCACGTGGGTGAAAGAGAATCACAGCCTGCAGGAAGGGGAAAGAAAATATTGTGACCCGGCAGCTTCCTTTTAAGCAATGACAGAATGAAAGTTGCATGCAACACTTTGGCTCACATTCTATGTTAAGCTAAAACTTGGGAGATTCTGACATCAAAGATGCCACATATTTAGGAAAGAGTTTATAAGCATTAAGAGTGGGAAATTTTTCAGCTAAAGCTCAGCCTTTCCTGTACATCAGTGTCCTTCCATGGGGAAGGAAGAGAGCGGTGTTTGAATGGGAGGAGTGAAAGAAAACTTGTACGACATCAGAGAATCCCTGCTGTACTAGTTTGTTAATGCTGCCATAACAAAATATCATAACCGAGTGACTTAAACAACAAAAATTTGTCTCACAGTTCTGGAGGCTAGAAATCCAAAATCAAGGTTTCAGTAGAGTTGATTCCTTCTGAAGGCAATGAGGGAAAGATCTGTTCCAGCCTCTCTCCTTGGCTTGTAGATAGCCATTCTTTCCTATGTCCCTTCACATTGTCTTCTCTCTGTGTATGTCTGTATCCAAATTTTCCCTTTTTAAAAGGACACTGGCCATATTAGGATGGGTTCGATCACATCCTAATGACCTACTTTCAGCTGGCCTCGCAGTAACTCTCTAAAGGCACTGTCTCCAAATAAGGGTCACATTCTGAGGTGCCAAGTTTTAGGACTGCAACATATGAATTTTGGTGGAACACAGTTCAACCCATGATATCTGCTAATAAGGGAGCTTGCAAATATGACTAATTTCTAACCAGTTTCTAACATCCCATTTGACACCAGGGAACTCCATATTTAAGGAAACCATTCATATTAACATTTAACATGGTTTTATGGCCGCCCAAAATCAATTTGTCACTCTTCTCTTTTTTGATGTTTAAAGAGCAGAGACACCAAAAGCTGAGACTCTGAACTGGATCAGTGTATTTTCAAATTTCAGGAATTCTTCTCATCAGAGAGCCTAACTTGGAAATGACCATTTACCTTTTCCAAATTTTCTTAACCCATAAATAGGTTAAGGCCAACATAAGGGAGCTAATACATCTACTGATTGAAAGTCAGGTTATCTGAACTGCAAAAAAAATTGGGGCTTGAGTTAGATATAAAAAAAAATAAAAATGATTCACTGTGAAAAGTGGTACAAAATTACGTTAAATATAACATTGTTGGGACAAAACAAAAATTAATTTTATTGAAATACTGACTTTCATAAGGTTTTTAGCTTGTTATTTTATTTTTTTGTTGTTGTTTCTTTGAGACAGTGTCTCGGTCTGTCCCACAGGCTGGAGTGCAGTAGCACGATCTTGGCTTACTGCAACCTCTACTTCCTGGGTTCAAGTGATTCTTGTACCTCAGCCTCCCAAGGAGCTGGGATTACAGATGTGCACTACCACACCCTGCTCCTTTTTTTTTTTCCTTTTTTTGTATTTTTAGTAGAGATGGAGTTTTACCATGTTGCCCAGGCTGGTCTTGAACTCCTGGGCTCAAGCGATCCTCCCGCCTCAGCCTCCCAAAGTGCTGGGATTACAGGCTTAAGCCACTGCGCCCAGCCTAGCTTGTTCTTTTAAAAAGTATTCCCCATTTCTTGTAAATCGCTTCTTCTCTGCACAGTGGAACATTCTCTTGGCTGGTTTGTAAATGGGAAGGCTCTTTCTACCAAACTCAGACCCATTACTGTCAGGAATAGCAAATGTTAACTTTCTAAATGCATTTTACCCAGGATATAAACCTATGTGCTATTCTTAAATATATTTAAACTTTCTCAATTCTACCATTTTAATAATTTTAGAACTTATTTCCAACCTGTTTTATACACTGTTCAGCTGATACTTCACAATTAGTACTTTTGATCTCAGTGTTTTCAGGGTGAGATTCCAGATGATCCCAGTAAAGATTTTTGTTGATAAGTCTTCCCATTATGTGAAAGTCATATGTTGAAGAATGCAAATCCTTCAGTGTTTAGGTTTTACTCCTGAATTAGGCAGTCTTTCAGACACCCCAGAAATAAATCCGGTTACTGCCTCTCATCTTTAAAAACCCTTCTGCTTTCTTCAGTCAGAGAACACAAATCTCCAAGTATTATTACCAGGCTGAAATTCAGGACACAGTAACTTATTTCGGATGTTAATGCTCCTTGCTTCCCAACTTTATGCAAACAACAAAGGAAGAAAATATACAAGGACATGCTTTGGAAGTCCAAGGTGGGAGGATCGCTTGAGCCCAGGAGTTCAAGACCAGCCTGGTCAACATAGTGAAACCTCATCTCTACAAAAAAATTGAACTTAGCTATGCATAGTGGCACATGCCTGTCGTCCCAGCTACTCAGGTTACTGAGGTGGGAGATTGGCTCGAGCCTAGGAGTTTGAGGCTGCAGCGATCCATTATGGTGCAACTGCATTCCAGCCTGGGTTGACAGAGCAAGAGTCTGTCTCACACACACACACAAAAAAAAGTATATTATCTATTTGGGAAATCACATTAAGAACATACACACACCAAAGAATATACTTAAGGACAAATTATAGACAAATATGTAATAGTATAAGCAGCATTTACAATGATTTCAGAAACTTTTTTTAGAAAAAAGGAAAGGATACAGCAATTAAGAGAGATCCATGCCCTCAGGTTTTATGATTTAATGTGATGGCAGACAGAGGGGATGAAGAGGAATGGACATCCTTTTTGTGAAAATACTTAGGCCTTCAAGTCAAGAAACTACGGCTTGAAAGCCCTTGTTTTTGGACTCTAAGAATCTCATGAAAGCTGTGGACTGACTCTTCAGAAAAATATACATACACTTGATATTTTGCATGAGTTTCTTGGTGTTCATGGGTACCCTTCAGGCAAGTGAAATATATTGTCTGTCTCAAACTGCATTCTCCTTTGATTTCCTCCACCATAGTGGCTGGAGAACTAAAAATTCTTTCTTTCTCTGATTTCTTTGTAGTTGGGGTAGCATGTGACCTGGATCTGATCATTGTGATTCAAGTCAGTGTCACTGTGGGGGCTTCGGGAAACATTTTTTAAAAGGGAGCAGCTTGGCTGGAACACTCCATCAATTCTTTGCCCTGTGCATTTTTGCCCTTCTTTCTGCCTCTCAGGAATGCAGACAGAATTCCTGGAGGAACAGCAGCTATCATACATTTGTGATGATAAAAGCCATGGAACAAAGGCAACTGAGCAAGAAGACAGAAGGAACTGGGGACGTTCTTGACAGTAGTACCACCACTGGATGATTTATCTTGGGACCTCTTATTAAATGAGATAGTACTCTTTCCTGTTTAATCCACTGGAGTAGAATTTTCTGTTACAGTGAATCCAGTCCTAATTGATGATATTGGCTAATAAATATCAGCACCTGCTATGTCCCAGTACAGTTTAAGCATTTTATCTACTAATGTTTTAAATTTTCTCAATGACCTTATGAGATAGGCCATAGGTTCTCAGAGTGTGGTCCCTGGACCAGCAGCATGAGCATCACCTGGAAACTTGTTAGAAATATAAATTTTAGGGCCCGGCCCTAGACATACTGAATCAGAAACTCTAGGGGTGAGGACCTAGCAGTCTGTTTAAAAAGCCCTCCATGCTATTTTGATGAATACTAAAGTTGGACAGCTACTGAGATAGGGTATTGTTACTATCCCCATTTTACAGATAAGGAGACAGCTGAATTTATGTCACTTGCCAGTGTCACACAGCTAGCAAGACTGACTCCTTGAAGCCCATCACATGTAAGAACTACTTTAGAGCAGTGGTCTTCAAACTTTGAAAGCATATCCTGTTGAAAAATTTTGTATCCACTTCTACATTTTTAAGTTGACATCTAAAAATTTCACATCATAAGTTTAAACAGTTGTAAAGAATGTGATTTCCAGTATATTGTGAATTATGACATTTTAAAATGTGTTCCATCACTCCTCTAGATATATCCAGTGGTTTCTAAAGTGTTTAGGTTTTACTCCTGAACTAGGCAGTCTTTCAGACACCCCAGAAATAAATCCAGTTACTGCCTCTCATCTTTAAAAACCCTTCTGGTTTCTTCGGTCACAGAACACAAATCTCCAAGTATTATTGCTAGGCTGAAATTCAGGACACAGCAACTTGTGTGTCCTGAATTTGATATGATGTTAGTGATTTAAACCTATCATCAAAAAAAAAAAAAAAATTTTTTTAAAGCTTTTTTTAAAAAAATTTTTTTTAACATTAGATATTTTACATCTTTTTCTCTTTTTTTTTTTTTTGAGACAGAGTCTCGCTCTGTCGCCCAGTCTGGAGCACAGTGGCACGATCTCGGCTCATTGCAACTTCCACATCCCAGGTTCAAGCGATTCTCCTGCTTCAGCTTCCTGAGTAGCTGAGATTACAGGCATACACCACCATGCCCAGTTAATTTTTGTATTTTTAGTAGAGACAGGGTTTCATCATGTTGGCTAGGCTGGTCTTGAACTCCTGACCTCAAGTGATCTGCCCACCTTGGCCTTCCAAAGTACAAGGATTACAGGCATGAGACACTGAGCCCGGCCATCTTTCTCTTTTTTACTTGAACTCAGATTTTTATTCCTCCGTTCCTCTCTCTCTCTTTTTCTTTTTTTGAGACAGTCTCACTCTGTCACCCAGGCTGGAGTGCAGTGGCGCGATCTTGGCTCACTGCAGCCTCTACCTCCCAGATTCCAGCGATTCTCCTACCTCAGCCTCCTGAGCAGCTGGGACTACAGGCGCGTGCCACCATTCCCTGCTAATTTTTTTGTATTTTTAGTAGAGATGGGGTTTCACCATGTTGGCCAGGATGGTCTCGATCTCCTGACCTCGTGATCCGCCCACCTTTGCCTCCCAAAGTGCTGGGATTACAGCCATGAACCACCGCTCCTAGCCTCTTTCTTTTCTATTCTTTTCCATCTGCCCTCCCCAAACATCTCCCTCCTTCCTTCTCTCCCTCCTTTCCTTCCTTCGTCTCTTTCTCTCTCTCTCTTTTTCTTTTTTCCTTCTTTTTTGAGACCATCTCACTCTATTGCCCAGGATGGAATGCAGTGGCACAATCTTAGCTCACTACAACCTCTGCCTCCCAGGTTCAAGCAATTCTCCTGCCTCAGCCTCCCAAGTAGCTGGGACCACAGGCAGATGCCACCACACCCAGCTAAAGTTTTTTTTTTAATATTTTGTAGACAGGGGATCTCACTATGTTGCCCAAACTGGTCGTAAACTCCTGGGCTCAAGCGCTCTGCCTGCCTCGGCCTCCCAAAGTGTTGGCATTACAGGCGTGAGCCACTGGGCACGTTGGGACTAATATTTTCTAAGTCATGTTTCCATGGCAGAATATTCCTCACTGCTAGAATGAGACCAGAGGTCAAAATCAGCTCTATGTCTGTTTGTCATTCTTATGGATATGAGAAATTGTGTTCACACAAGTAGATAGGGATGAAAGGAATTTTGAAATAGAAATGCAGTTCTAATTTTTCTAGCTTCCATATTGTGTGCCAAAAATCACATAATAATCTATCATAAGATTCTCTAGTCTTCTCTCATCTGGTGATCTTCTTTTCCACGCTGTCTTTGCAACCCCTTCATGTGACCAACATTTAGAGCAATGTTTTCCAACTTCTTTTTCTTCAGCTCACAGTAATAAATACAGTTTACATCTTGACTCCTGACTGTATACGAATTTATAACTGAAGGTTTCATAATCCACTCCTTTCCCTTGCTACTTATAAGTACAAGTATAAAGTTAGTATTAAATATGCATTTAATCATATTTAAATAGTCATGCATTGTTTAATGACAGGGATACATTCTGAGCAATGTGTTGTTAGGTGATTTCATCCTTGTGCAGACTCACAGAGTGCACTTATACAAACCTAGATGGTACAGCCTACTACACACCTAGGCTGTTTGCTATAGCATATTGCTCCTAGGCTATAAACCTGTGCAGCCTGTTACTGTGCTGAGTGGTATAGGCAATTGTAACACAATGATAAGTATTTGTGTACCTAAACATATCTAAACATAGAAAAGGCACAGTAAAAATACGATATAAAAGATTTTTAAAAATGGTACACCTGGCCGGGTGCAGTGGCTCACACCTGTAATACTAACACTTTGAGGCCAAGGCAGGTGGATCACTTGAGGTCAGGAGTTTGAAACCAGCCTGGCCAACATGGTGAAACTCCGTCTCTACTAAAATACAAAAAAATTAGCCACTGTGGTGGTGGGTGCCTGTAATCCCAGATACTTGGGAGATTGAGGCAGGAGAATCACTTGAACCTGGGAGGTGGAGGTTGCAGTGAGCCAAGATCATGCCACTGCACTCCAGCCTGGGCAATAGAGCAAGACTCCATCTCCAAACAAACAAACAAAAAAGTACACTTGTATAGGACACTTACCATGAATGGAGCTTGCAGGACTGGAAGTTGCTCTGGGTGAGTCAGTGAGTGGTGAATGAATGTGAAAGCCTAGGACAATACTGTACACTACTGTAGACTTTATAAACACTATACTTAGGCTACAGTAAATTTGTAAAAAATGTTTTTCTTCAATAGTAAATTAACTTTAGCTTACTATAACTTTTACTTTACAAACTTTTTCATTATTTATTTATTTTATTTTAATTTATTTATTTTTTTGAGATGGAGTCTTGCTCTGTCGCCCAGGCTAGAGTGCAGTGGCACGATCTCAGCTCACTGCAACCTCTGCCTCCTGGATTCAAGTGATTGTCCTGCCTCCACCACGTGAGTAGCTGGGATTACAGGCATGTACCACCATGCTCAGTTAATTTTTGTATTTTTGGTTTCACCATGTTGGCCAGGCTGGTCTCGAACTCCTAACATCAAGTGATCCGCCTATGTTGGCCTCCCAAAGTGCTGGGATTACAGGCATGAGCCACCAAGCCTGGCAATTTTTTAAAACTTTCTGACTTTTTTGTAATCCCAGCACTTTGGGAGGCTGAGGTAGGCAGATCAAGAGGTCAGGAGATCGAGACCATACTGGCTAACACATGAAACCCTGTCTCTACTAAAAATACAAAAAAAAAAAAAAATTAGCCGGGTGTGGTGGCAAGCACCTGTAGTCCCAGCTACTCGGGAGGCTGAGGCAGGAGAATGGCGTGAACCCGGTAGTCGGAGCTTGCAGTGAGCCGAGATTGCACCACTGCACTCCAGCCTGGGCGACCTAGTGAGACTCTGTCTCAAAAAAAAAAAAAACACACAAACTTTTTGACTTTTTTTGGAATAACAGCTTAAAACACAAACAATGGATAGCTGTACAAAACTATATTCATTCTGTGTATCCTTATTCTATAAGTGATATGGTTTGGCTGTGTCCCCACCCAAATCTCATCTTGAACTGTAGCTCCCATAATCCCCCACATGTCATGGGAGGGACCGGGTGTGAGGTAACTGAATCATGGGGGTGAGTTTTTCCCATGCTGTTCTCATGACAGTGAATAAGTCTCAGGAGATTTGATGGTTTTACAAAAGGGCAGTTCCCCTGCACATGCTCTCTTGCCTGCCGCCATGTAAGATATGCCTTTGCTCTTCCTTTGCTTTCTGCGACGATTGTGAGGCCTCCCCAACCATGTGTAACTGTGAGTCCATCAAACCTCTTTTTCTTTATAAATTACCCAGTCTTGGGCATTTCTTCCTAGCGGTATGAAAATGGACTAATAAAATAAGCTTTTTTCTATTTTTAAAATATTTTGTTTTTCAAAACTTTTTTGTTAAAGACTAAGATTCACTGGGCGGGGTGACCCATGCCTGCAATCCCAGCACTTTAAGAAGCCAAGACAGATGGATTGCTTGAACTCAGGAGTTGGAGACAAGACTAGGCAACATGATAAAACCCCATCTGTACCAAAAATACAAAAAAATTACCTGGACGTGGTGGTGTGCACCTGTGGTCTCAGTCACTCAGGAGCCTGAAGCGGGAGGATCATTTGAGCCCTAGAGGCAGAGGTTGTGGTGAACTGTGATCACACCACTGCCCTCCAGCCTAGATGACAGAGTGAGACACAATCTCAAACAAATAAAAAAAATAAATAAAGATTAAGACACACACATTAGCCTAGGCCTACACAGCGTCATCAATATCACTGTGTGCCACCTCAACATCTTATCCCACTGAAACATCTTCATGGGCAATAACACACATGGAGCTGTCATCTCTTCTTCTGGTATACCTTCTGAAGGACCTGTCTGAGACTGTTTTATAGCTAACTCTTTTTATAAGTAGGAGTATACTCTAACAATAATAAGTATATAATGAATGTTAGGCAATAGGAATAATCAGCTTCATTATAATCTTATGGGACCACCGTCATAAATGTGGTCCATTGTTGATTGAAATGTCATCATATGGCACATGATACTACTTTTTTTTTTTTTTTTGAGACCAAGTTTTGCTCTTGTTGCACAGGCTGGAGTGCGATGGTGTGATCTCGGCTCACCACAACCTCCGCTTCCCAGGTTCAAGCCATTCACGTGCCTCAGCCTCCTGAGTAGCTGGAATTACAGGCATGCACCACCATGCCCGGCTAATTTTGCATTTTCAGTAGAGACCGGGTTTCACTGTGTTGGTCAGGCTGGTCTTGAACTCCTGACCTCAGGTGATATACCCGCCTTGGCCTCCCCAAATGCTGAGATTACAGGCGTGAGCCACCGCGCCCAGCCATGACTATATTTTTTAAAAACCTAAAATAGGCCAGGCGCGGTGGCTCACACCTGTAACCCCAGCACTTTGAGAGGCTGAGATGAGTGAATCACAAGGTCAAGAGTTCAAGAACAGCCTGGCCCACATGGTGAAAACCCGTCTCTACTAAAAATACAAAAAATTAGCCGGGCCTGGTGTCAGGCATCTGTAATCCCAGCTCCTCGGGAGCCTGAGGCAGGAGAATCACTTCAACCCAGGAGGCAGAGGTTGCAGTGAGCAGAGATTGCGCCATAGCACTCCAGCCTGTGCAACAAAGTGAGACTCCGTCTCAAAACAAAAACAAAAGCACCTAAAAGAATAGAAAAACAACAAAAATAAATTGGTTCTTATCTCCAAAGCTGATTTCTCAATCCACTAATGTTTTTCTGCTCTGAGAATTGCAGGTTTAAAAACTGCCTTAGACTTTATCAGACCCACTCTGCAATTCAACCTTAAGCATCTTGCTCTGCCTCTTACCTCCTGTCCCTCAGCTTACTCCCTGTAGGGCCTCAGCTCCAACACTTTGACCCCACCGTGTTTACAGTCTATTACACCTGTGTCTTGTCCACCACCCTTCTCATGTCTTCACTTTCCTCCTTTCCCAAACTAGATTCCATGGTCTGTGACTACAGTCATTCTTGCTTACATTGTCATCCTACTTGCTTCATCATACTTGTCTTATGAAATTCTAATCCTGACTGGGCACAGTGGCTCACGCCTGTAATCCTAACACTTTGGGAGGCCGAGGCAGGCAGATCACCTGAGGTCAGGAGTTTGAGACCAGCCTGGCCAACATGGTGAAACCCCATCTCTACTAAAAATACCAAAAAATAGCTAGGCATGGTGGCGCACACCTGTAATTCCAGCTACTTGGGAGGCTGAGGCAGGAGAATGGCTTGAACCTGGGAGGCAGAGGTTGCAGTGAGCCAAGATTGCACCACTCCAGCCTAAGCAAAAGAGCGAGACTCCATCTCAAAAAAAAAAAAGAAAAAGAAAAAGAAATTCTAATCCTTGTAAAAATCCACATTTCAGGCCTGGCACGGTGGTCACGCCTGTAATCCCAGCACTTTGGGAGGCTGAGGCAGGTGGATCACAAGATCAGGAGATTGAGACCATCTTGGCCAACATGGTGAAACCTTGTCTCTACTAAAAATACAACAAAAATTAACTGGGCATGTTGGCATGTGCCTATAATCCCAGCTACTAGGGAGGCTGAGGCAGGAGAATCACTTGAACCAGGGAGTCGAGGTTGCAGTGAGCTGAGATTGTGCCAGTGTCCTCCAGCCTGGCGACAAAGTGAGACTCCGTCTCAAAAAAATAAATAAATAAATCCACATGTCTATTTATTCATTGGTCATACCTATCTAGGTGAACATAATTGGAGAAAAACACCACACTGATGCAACTGTAATTTCATGACCACTAACCTTGAGTGAGTCCTTAGTGTTCACTGTAATCCCATACAGTGACCTAGCCCCTTCACTTCTCCACTCTGGTAGATAACATTTTCTCACTTATCTTTTCACAAACTTCCAATACCTCCTCTCCTATGCTCACCTCAGCTATGACCTTGCTTTCTTTCTTCCTTTTTTTTTTTTTTTGAGATGGAGTCTTGCTCTGTCGCCCAGGCTGGAGTGCAGTTGCGCGATCTTGGCTCACTGCAACCTCCCTCCTGGGTTCAAGCAAATCTTCTGCCTCAGCCTCCTGAGTAGCTAGGGTTACAGGCATGCGCCACCACACCCGGCTAATTTTTGTTTTTTGCTTTCTTTTTTTTTGAGACGGAGTCTCACTCTGTCGCCCAGGCTGGAGTTCAGTGGCCGGATCTCAGCTCACTGCAAGCTCTGCCTCCCTGGTTTACGCCATTCTCCTGCCTAAGCCTCCCGAGTAGCTGGGATTACAGGCGCCCGCCACCTTGTCCGGCTAGTTTTTTGTAATTTTTAGTAGAGACAGGGTTTCACCGTGTTAGCCAGGATGGTCTCGATCTCCTGACCTCGTGATCCACCTGTCTCGGCCTCCCACAGTGCTGGGATTACAGGCTTGAGCCACCGCGCCCGGCCTAATTTTTGTATTTTTAGTAGAGACGGGGTTTCACCATGTTGGTCAGGCTGGTCTCGAACTCCTGACCTTGTGATCTGCCTGCCTTAGCCTCCCAAAGTGCTGGGATTACAGGCATGACCCACTGTGCCCAGCCAAACTTGCTTTCTATTTGAGGAAATAGAAGCAATCAGAAGACATTTTTCACACATTCTCAATACCTCATCCATGTACTTAAATATGCATATATTCTGCTTTTCTTTTCTTTTCTTTTTTGAGATGGAATTTTGCTCCTGTTGCCCAGGCTGGAGTGCAATGGCATGATCTCCGCTCACTGCAACCTTCGCCTCCCAGATTCTCCTGCCTCAGCCTCCTGAGTAGCTGGGATTACAGGGATGCGCTACCATGCCCAGCTAATTTTTTTTGTATTATTAGTGGAGACAGGGTTTCATCATGTTGACCAGGCTGGTCTTGAACTTTTGACCTCAGGTGATCTGCCTGCCTCAAACTCCCAAAGTGCGGGGAGTACAGGCATGAGCCACTGCACCTGGGCTTCCATCCATTCTTTCTTGAACCTTCCTCTCCAGTCAGGCTTTTTGTCCCTAGCACTCCTCTAAAAAAGATTTTATCAAGGTCATAGTGACCTTCGCTTTGCTGAACCAGTGATAGATTTTCACGTCTCACCTTTTTTTATTATTATTTTTATTATGTAAAGATGGAGTCTTATATTGCTCAGGTTTCGAACTCCTAACCTCAAGCCATCCTCTCACCTTGGCCTCTCAAAGTGCTGGGATCACAGGTGTGAGCCACAACACCTGGTCATGTCTTATCTTAACCTGCCCGATTGATAACCTTTGACACAGTTAGACATTTTCTCCTTGAAATATTTTCTTCTCTTGGCTTCTGCTATACCACTCTCTTTAAAAAAAAATTCTTTTCTTGTATCTTCAAGAAAATCAGAGAAACCAAGGTACACCACTCTCATTTGAGCTCTTCCTGCTTCACTGGCTAATCCTTCCTAGTCCTCTTTGCTGGGTACTTTTCATCTCTGGACCTCTAAATAATGGAAAGCCTTAGAGTTAAGTCCTAGAATCACTTCTCTCCTTGGTTTACACTTATGCCCTGGGTGATCCCATTCACTCTTATGGTTTTAATTCTCATGTATTATGGATATTTCCCAAATTTTTACTCCTTTTACTCGTAGCCTGGACCTCTTCCCTGATGACCATGCTATTTTGTATAGTTACTAACATCTTTAGATATCTGATCAGCATGTCAGATGTAATATGTGTAAAATCAAACTTCTCTAACTCCCTTCTTGTACATTCTATTTGCCTCTCTTATGGTCTTACCCGTATTAGTAAACAGCAACTCAGTCTTTACAGATTTGGATCCAAAATCCTTGAGGCCATTCTTGACTCTTGTCTCTCATATCCCATGTCTAATCCATCATTAAGTCCAATAGCTCTCCCTGCAAAGTAAACCCACAGGGTGAGACTCCTCTTGCCTTTCACTGTTAAAAACATATTCCAGGCCAGGTGCGGTGGCTTACACCTGTAATCCCAGCACTGTAGGAGGGTGAGGCAGGAGGATCACTTGGGCTAACAGGGTGAAACCCCGTCTCTACTAAGTATAAAAATTAGCTGGGCATAATGGCACATTCCTGTGATCCCAGTTACTTGGGAGTCTGAGGCAGGAGAATTGCTCGAACCCGTGAGGCAGATGTTGCAGTGAGCCAAGATCACGCCACTGTACTCCAGCCTGGGCAACAGAGCCAGACTCTGTCTCAAGGTGGAAAAAAAAAAAAAAAAAAACATGTTCCAAACCACCATTGTCTCATATTACAGCATTATGGTAAAATTTTACTGAGTTTCCTGCTTAAATTAATCCTAGGTTCGTAGTCCAATCCTAACATGGCAACTGAGTGAATCCATAAAAATGTAAATTAGATAATGTCATTCCTCTGCTCAAACCCTCCAAAGTCTTTTCAAAATAAAATATTCCTTAGCGCAGGCTGGGCGTGGTGGCTTATGCCTGTAATCCCAGCACTTTGGGAGGCCAAGGCAGGCAGATCACAAGGTCAGGAGATCGAGACCATCCTGGCTAACACGGTGAAACCCTGTCTCTACTAAAAATACAAAAAAAATTAGCCAGGCGTGGTGGCAGGTGCTTGTTGTCCCAGCTACTCAGGAGGCTGAGGCAGGAGAATGGCGTGAACCCGGGAGGTGGAGCTTGCAGTGAGCCCAGATCATGCCACTGCACTCCAGCCTGGGCAACACCGCGAGACTCCGTCTAAAAAAAAAAAATTAAATAGATAAATAAAATAAATAAATAAGTAAATAAAATATTCCTTAGCACTGCTTACAGGGTCCTACACAATCTGGTTCCTGCCAGCTTCTTTACTCTAGCACGCTCCTTCAGTCCACTCCAGCTGTAATGCAGGCCTTCCTGCTTGCTTCTGCCTCTAGGTCTTTGGATGAGGTTTTCCCAGATATCTGCTCAGTTCAGTCTCCTACTTTCTTAGGTCTCTGCTCAAATGTGGCATTATAAGATCATTCCTGACCATCTTATATTAAATAGTTAACACTATGGCTACTTTCTGGTCCCACCTCCAGCCTGTTCCATTGTTCTCTATTTGTCTGTTTACTGTCTACATCCATAAGAATGCAAGTACTACGAGAATGGGGACTGTCTCTGATTTAGTTAGGAAGTCAAAACATTCACAGAGGAAAAGATAAATATATGAAGTGATACATGATTGACTGTGAAATTGGGCAGTCAATCACGGTCATATGTGTTCACACAAAGTGAACTGTTTGGACACTGTGGTTGAGTAAGCTTCTAGTCCAAGCTTGGGCCTTGAAGGGTAGATTTATACTGGCCATTGGAGAGACTGAAGAGGAAGGAGCTAGTAGATGGACATGTGCTCTGGCAAAGGTTTGTGCCACTCTGGGGATGTGTCTAAATGGTAACCATATTTCTTTTGCAAACCAGCATCAGGTACTTAGAACAATGTAAGCACTGTGGACACATAGTAGGTGCTCAAAACATGTTCATTTACTGTATGAATGAAGGATATTTGGATGGTACTTAGTGGGCAGTGGAATAGAAGGTTTAAAATGGAGCCCATTCCAGAAAATCTTGCCTATATGGATTTGGGAAGCAATGTGATGACCTTTTTTGGCAAAGAGGTTGAATTATAGGAAGGAAGTAGACAAATAAAATTGGAAAGATAGACTGAGGCTAGAATAAGGAAGGGCTTGGATATTACCCCAAGGATTATATTTAGAGGTAATCAAAAGGAGTTAGGGGAGTTTCAAGCTGGGGAAGGGCCTGATAAACTTATTTGGGGGAGGTGCTGTTAATCTGGAGTCTAGAATTGTGGGGATAATTACTAGGGTCAGTTAAAAGACAATATAACAGAACTTAAGGCGTGACACATTATGGGCATGTAGTAAGTATTTGTTAAATGAGTAAGGAGTTAAACTGTAGAGAGGATATTGGGGCTTGAATGGAAGACTTAAGAGAGTTTTAGAAATGAGGGATCATTAGGAATTGTTTTTGAAGGGTGAGAAGTAAATGTGGAGAATTTAAAGAAACTCCTCCCTTTTCCCCAACTTTCTTCTTAGGCGATGCTTCTTCATGAGTGGTGTAGGATGAAGAAACTGAACAGTGCCATGATCCTTATCTGTAATTTCCTGGCTGCCACTCTGCTTTGGTGGTCTTCCTTCATCTCTTCCTGGGTAGAAATAGAACTGCCTGGAGATCCCAATGTTCTTGTCAGTGCACTTTTCATGGACTGCAGTGGTAAGATGATGTGTTGGATGCCCAAACACAAGTCAAGTAAGTCCTGGATTAAAAAAGGGAGGGCTAAATGTCATTACTAACCTTAGCCTCGTTACTCCTTCCCCTCATTTCCCTCACAACTACTTCTTCCTGCTGACATCCACCAAACTTCACTATGTGACCTTTAGAACTGGGGAACTCCGAAAACCAGAGATAGCCCTGAAAAGAACTTACACCCCTCTCTCTCTGTCTTTAGCCAACTTCATACTGGGTGGAATTTCTATGATTAGTGCCCTTCTCCTCTCATTCTGCTTGAAATTTTTGTTGCTGACCTTCCCTCAGTTATTCCCTGAGACCCAGAAACGGTATATTTTCTGTGCATCCATCTGCATTGTCACAGGTAAACAGAGGCAGGAATAATTCCGAATGTCTTAGCCTTGGGGTGAGGGTGGAAGAGGCTTAATTAGCCTCTTAAAAAATTTTCAGGAGGGTACAAGGGAAAAGGAAAAGCTAGGAGAAAAAATGGTCTGAAAGGAGGGAGAAGAAGAATGAGGGGAGGTGATGAAATAATTTGGTTCTCTGATCATAATACTACAGTTAAATCTTTTAAGTATTGATAAGCTAATTAGCAGATTGATCTCTCCCTCCTTTTTTTGGGTTGACAGGTACTTTTGTGTTCTTCTCCTTACTTATGCACTATATACAAATTTTGGAAGTAAGTTGGGGACCTGACCCAACAAAAGTCACTTCTAAGTTTCCTTACTTCATAAATTCATTCAGCTATGCTCTATTTCTGCTATCTGGTGAGTGATCATTGGATTCTGTGAGGCCGAAGAGGGAGAGTTAACCTCCCAGGAAGTGGATAAAGCTACTTTCTCTGTTTTTTTTTTTCTTTTTCTGTAAAGTTCTCAAATATGTGGAAGCTATAGCAACACCCAGTCATGCAACCTACCCCTTTTTGTCTTTGATTTCTGATCATGAATGCTCATTCATGACTTCTTTGTTTGTGTTGTTTTGTTTTGTTTTGTTTTGTTTTGAGACAGGGTGTTGCTCTGTTGCCCAAGCTGGGAGCTGGGATGCAGTGGCACTGTCTCAGCTTACTGCAAACTTTGCCTCCTGGGTTCAAGTGATTTTCCTGCCTCAGCCTCCTGAGTAGCTAGAATTACAGGCAGCACCAACAAGCCTGGCTAATTTTTTTTGTATTTTTAGTAGAGACGAGGTTTCAGCATATTGGTCAGGCTGGTCTTGAACTCCTGACCTCAGGTGATCTGCCCACCTTGGCCTCTCAGAGTGTTGGGATTACAGGGGTGAGCCACCATGTCCAGCCATACATGACTTCTTATTGTTCAGTGATCTATTTTTAAAAATATATCCTTCTCCAAAAAAAAAGGCAAAAAAAAAAAAAAAAAAATCCTTTCTTGATTTTTTTCCCTGCACTTCACTTTTACCACCTAAACACCAGAAGAGGGATTGGAAAGCAATCCCTGTGCACCAAACATACCTTGAACAAGGGATAGAATCCAGAGTATGGGAAAGAATTGTTTCCTTTTCTTGACTACAGAAAAAGTCTGAAGACATTCTATCAGACCAACTGCATGATGCGTGAGGCCAGTGCAAAATGAAAATACAGAGTCTCTTGTTCAAAAATTATTAACAATCTCCAGATGGTGATAGCAGAGCATTGAACCAAGTGTGGGGCTCTTCTGGGTGCAGGGCCATTTGCAACTGTAGAAGTTAACATGCCCAGGCCGGGCGCGGTGGCTCAAGCCTGTAATCCCAGCACTTTGGGAGGCCGAGGCGGGCGGATCACAAGGTCAGGAGATCGAGACCACAGTGAAACCCCGTCTCTACTAAAAATACAAAAAATTAGCCGGGCGCGGTGGCGGGCGCCTGTAGTCCCAGCTACTCAGGAGGCTGAGGCAGGAGAATGGCGGGAACCCGGGAGGCGGAGCTTGCAGTGAGCCGAGATCGCGCCACTGCACTCCAGCCTGGGCAACAGCGTGAGACTCCGTCTCAAAAAAAAAAAAAAAAAAAAAAAAAAGAAGTTAACATGCCCATGAAGCCAGTTTGGACAACATCTTTAGATTGGTGGTAAGAATTTACATGAGTAACTCACACTTTAGTGCCTGAACTCTTAAGCTATTTGAAAATTAGCGATTGCCATCATGAATCATCAATATAATTACTGTTTTCTAGGAGCCCTCTGCCTTTGCAATTACTGGTGCTGTGGAGCTCTCAGAGTTTTAACATCTCAACCAAGCCACATGGATACTATTTCCTCAGAAAAGACAAAATTGATTCAAGCAGAAGAGTGAACTCACTGAAGAGGACTCTCCACCCATAACTGGGGATGCCTCAGCCACTCACACTTACTCCAAGATTAGTGTCATTGATTATGGAAAGAATTGACTTCTTCCCCTGGTCCTGCTCATTTTTCTAGAGCCAGGACCATAAATGTGTTTTATGGCAGAGAAAAGTGAAGAGGGGTGGGATAGTGTGTGTTGAGAGAGAAGCAGATAGGCAATCTTATGCTTTGGCTCCTAGATTATGCAGGTGCCTATTTTCTATCATCTCCATAAATCTACCCTTACTGCACTTCCTATTTGGCAGGGATATTTTGTTGTCTATAACAGAACTCCTCCTCTGTCTGTAAAGTTTAGGTTTTGATAAAAATCCTTTTCCCTCCAGAAATGTTGTGATTGGTAGTTTTTTTCCCCAGTGTTACTGCAGCAAGTGGTGGTGGTGGGCGCAGAATCTCTCTTTGGTGAAGAGGTCTTCCTTACTGTGGTATCTGGTCATCTGATGTTAGCAGAAGGGCAATAATCATTTGGTTCTACTACATATGGACACCATTGCTGTGGAAAAGTACAGCATGGGAATCCTAGAGACCAAATTTAAACAGCTTGTCTGGAAGTTTTATGCTCAAGACTAGAATGAAATATTGCCTGTACCACTGAGAATAGCTAACAGGTGTTTGATTGATTAAAGTGTTGATCAGATGATGTGGTTTCTTAGATACTTGAGAAATGAATGCTGGCTGGGTGCGGTGGCTTATGCCTGTAATCCCAGCACTTTGGGAGGCAAAGGTGGGCGGATCACCTGAGGTTAGGAGTTCAAGGTTATCCTGGGCAACATGGTGAAATCTCATCTCTACTAAAAATACAAAAAAATTAGCCAGGCATGGTGGCATGCACCTGTAGTCCCAGCTACTCAGGAGGCTGAGGCAGGAGAATAGCTTGAACCTGGGAGGTAGAGATTGCAGTGAGCCGAGATCATGCCACTCCGCACTCCAGCCAGGGCAACAGAGTGATATCCATCTCAAAAAACAAACGAACAATAAAAAACAAACAAAAAAGAAATGAATGTCTAGGGTTAGGTGCTATGGCTCATGCCTGTAATCCCAGCACTTAAGGAGACATCGCTGGGCAGATCACTTGAGGTTAGGAGTTGGAGACCAGCTGGACAACATGGCGAAACCCTGTCTCTACTAAAAATACAAAAATTAGCCAGGTTTGGTGGCCCACACCCATTGGGAGGTTGAGGCATGAGAGTCACTTGAACCTGTTGAACCTGGGAGGTGGAGGTTGCAGTGAGCCAAGATCATGCCACTATAGGTGAGCCTGGGTGACAGAGCAAGACTCTGTCTCAAAAAAAAAAAAAAAAAAGAGAGAGTGAGAGAGAAAGAAATAAGTGTCTAGAATATTTTAAAGGCTATGGAAATAAAGCAGGAACATTTTCATGGAAGGCAGCTTATAAAGGATGAGGATGGTTTTCTCTTTAGGGGTAAAGGAACTAATATTTATTAAGCACTTACTATTTATCAGGCACTATGTGACATACAGTGTGTGTGTGTATGTGTGTGTGTGTATGTATGTCTTTCCTCACAATTCTTTTATAGGGTGAGGGTTAGTAACAATGAAGATGTTGTAGCTTAGAGAGAGGAAATGGCAAAACCAGAATTGGAAGACAAGACTGTTGGGCTCCAAGGTCCATGCACTTTTCCCTTTTGAAGGTCTTAGGTAAGGAGTAGACCCATTTGGATAGGCCCAAACTAACAGTCTATCTCCAGAGTCCTTGTCCTAAATTCTTTACCCCATTGCCTTCTAAGAGCAAGTTCATCTTTTTACCAGGGAGTAGCCACCTTCAGAAGAATTCTCCTGTCTACATAACCAAATTAATAGAATCCTGGTAAATCAACTGGAATGTTAACTGTTCTGATTTTCATCTGTTTTTACCTTCATCATTAATACTGAATATGGACTGTATGTTGGATAACTGCTGTTCTGGGTAAAGAACTCTGAGCAGCAGCCTTGAGCTACCAAGGCAAGAAATTTGTTCTAAAGTTTTACTTTAAGTATGTTAACTATTTCATAATTTATTCATTTTTCTACCAATTGTGCCAAATATATCTTTGGCATAAATATCTGAAGGATTAATTGTTTTTCTTTTCACTAGTTATGAATTTACTTTTTTGTTTTACAAGCATTATATAGGATTTTTGCTTAATAATATTAAAAATATGACTGAGTATATGTATATATTCCCCCCCACATTCCAAAGATAAACACTGTTAAGCATGTTAAGCACATTTTACTGTATATATATATGGGTGGCATATGTGTGTGTGTATACATACATGTATACACATACACTTCTAGACATTTATATACATGTGTTGTGTGTATGTGTTGTGTATGTTTTTAAAAAGGGATTGTCTTTGGCTGGGCACAGTGGCTCATGCCTATAATCCCAGCACTCTGGGAGGCTGAGGTAGGAGGATTCCTTGAACTCAGGAGTTCTAGAGCAGCCTGGCCAACATGGCAAAACCCCATCTCTACTAAAAATACAAAAATTTAAAAACAAAATTTATCAGGACTTGGTGGCGCCGCCTGTAATCTCAGCTACTTGGGAGGTTGAGGCAGGAGAATTGCTTGAACCCGGGAGGCAGAGGTTGCAGTGAGCTGAGATTGTTCCATTGCACTCCAGCCTGGGTGACAGAGTGAGAATCCATCTCAAAAAAAAAAAAAGTTGGGCGGTGGGTGGGGGGGAATTGTTATCCTATTAAAACTATTTTGTATCTTTTTTTAAAAAAAAACTTAATGCTATATCTTGAACATCTTTACTTAAAGAAAATAAATAGCTAAATATTACATTATGAAGAAAAAGGCCAATAAATATTTGTTGAATTAATGTAACATTTCCTTTGATCACCAGCTGCTTCTAATTCCCTACTTCAGGTATTGTTGAATACTACATCGCTTTAGGCAAAAAGTGTTTTATTTCTCATTGCATCAAAAACAATTAAGGATGTCATTTTCTCTTCTTCCATTGAGTTCCAATAAATCTACATTTGTTCTCATTCCCTTCTTTAAAGGTGCAATGGAAAAGAAGTTTGCAGATTCCACTCCTTCCTGGTTGGATAAACTCATTTGAAAATAAGCTCCTATTTTGTGCAGATGCAAATTTAAATGTGCTATTTGTAACTAAGCACTGATAAAATAGAGATTTCTAAAATATATTAAGTGAGAAAAGGAGCTGCAGAATAATAAGTAAATATTTTTACCTTTTATGTAAAAAGTTAGATAAAATAAGACTGTGTTCATATTTGCAAGTATCATAAAATCAGGAGGAATGCATTTAAAAACTAAAGTAAGCCAGGAGGGATGGCTCATGCCAGTAAATCCTAGTACTTTTGGAGACTGAGGTGGGAGGATCACTTGAGTCCAGGAGTTTAAGGCCAGCCTATGCAACATAGACCTCATCTCTACAAAAAAATTTAAAAATTAGCTAGATGTGATGGCATACACCTGTAGTTCCAGCTACTCAGGACGCTGAGATGGGAGGATCACTTGAGCCCAGGAGGCTGAGCCTGCAGTGAGTCATGATTGTACCACTGAATTCTGGCTTGGGCGACACGGTGAGACCCTGTCTCAAAATAAACAAAACACAACAAAAAAGAAAAGAAAAACTATGGTAGAGGTGGTAGGGGGAATTGAGGAAATGGGGGAAAGGAGAGGCCAAAGACTTTTTCTATGCCTTTTAATACTTTCTCATTTTTGAACCATCTGAATATATGACTTGTGCAAAAAAATTTGTAACAAAAAATATTGCATCTGTTTCTTTCATCGTAACTATGCTGTTTGGTGCAAATTGTTCTTTATTTTTAAATTTTGTTTTCTCTTACACTAAACTGTTGTGATGGTTAATTTTATGTGTCAATTTGACTGGGCCATGATATGCCCAGATATTTGGTCAATCATTATTCTGGGTGTTCTGTGAGTGTATTTTGGGATGAGTTTAACTTATTATTATTATTATTATTATCATTATTATTGTTGTTGTTGTTGAGACAGGGTCTCTCTCTCTCTATCACCCAGGCTGGAGTGCAGTGGCACAGTCTTGGCTCACTGCAGCCTCGACCTCCTGGGCTCAAGTGATCCTCTCACCTCAGCCTCCTGAGTAGCTGGGACTACATGCATGTGCCACCACACTGCCAATTTTTCTATCTTTTGTAGAGACAGGGTTTCACCACGTTGCCCAAGCAGGTCTTGAACTCCTGGTCTCAAGAAATCCCCCTACCTCTACCTCCCAAAGTGCTGGAATTACAGGTGTGAGCCACCATGCCTGGCTGAGTTTAACGTTTTTTAATTTTAATTTTAATTTTAATTTTTTTGAGATGGAGTTTCACTCTTTTCACCCTGGCTGGAGTACAGTGGTGCAATCTCGGCTCACCACAACCTCTGCCTCCTGGGTTCAAGCGATTCTCCTGCCTCAGCCTCCCAAGTAGCTGAGATTACAGGCACCTGCCACCAAGCCCAGTTAATTTTTGTATTTTTAGTGGAGATTGGGTTTCACCATGTTGGCTAGGCGGGTCTCGAACTCCTGACCTCAGGTGATCTGCCTACCTCGGCCTCCCAGGGTGTTGGGATTACAGACATGAGCCACCACGCCTGGCCTTAAATTTTTATTTATGTTTTGAGGGGGTCTCATTGTGTTGCCCAGACCGGAGTGCAATGGCACAATCGTGGCTCACTGCAATTGCCACCTCCTAAGCTCGATTCTCCTGCCTTAGCCTCCCAAGTAGCTGGAACCACAAGTCTGCACAACCATACCAGGCTAATTTTTTGTATTTTTGGTAGAGATGAGGTTTCACCATGGTGCTCAGGCTGGTTTCAAACTTGTGAGCTCAAGTGATCCACCCACCTCGGCCTCCCAAAGTGCTGAGATTACGGGTATGACCCATGGCACCCAGCCGAGTTTAACTCTTAAATAAATAAACTGTGCCAGGCATGGTGGCTTGCACCTGTAATCCCAGCAATTCAGGACATAGAGGTGGGAGGATTGCTTGAACCCAGGAGTTTGAGACCAGCATGGACAACATAGTGAGACCTTGTCTCTAAAACTATAAAATTAAAAAAAAAAAACAAATAAAGCAGATTACCCCCCGCAATGTGGGTGGGCCTCATCCCATCAGTTGCAAGCCTGACTAGAACAAAAGACTGGCCTCCCAGGAAGAAGAGGGAATTCCTCCTGCCCGACTGCCTTTTAGGTGGGACATTGGTTTTATTTCTGCCTTTGAACTCAACCTAAAACATTGGCTGTTCCTGGATTTTGAGCCTGCTGGCCTTCAAACTGGAGCTATATCACTGGCTCTCCTGGGTCTCCAGTTTCCTAACTGCAGATCTTGGGATTTGTTGGTGTCATAAATATTATATATGCATATGTAAAATATTGATTCCGTTTCTCTTTAAAAAGAAAAGACACCTGGCCAGGCACAGTGGCTCACGCCTGTAATCCCAGCACTTTGGGAGGCTGAGGTGGGTGGATCACTTGAGCTCACAAGTTTGACTTGAGGTCAGGAGTTCGAGACCAGACGGACCAACATGGCGAAACCCCATCTCCACTAAAAATACAAAATTAGCCAAGTATGGTGGCACACACCTGTAATCCCAGCAATTGGAGAGGCTGAGGCAGGAGAATGGCTTGAACCCAGGAGGTGGAGCTTACAGTGATGGCGCCATTGTACTCCAGCCTGGGCAACAAGAGCAAATCTCCATCTCAAAGAACACCTTTGAGGTCCCCTTCTGGTCCTCTGCACCAGAAAGCTTGGGAGAGTGGGGACTTATTTTTCCGCCATTGCTGCATTCCTAGTAACTAGATGTGTGCTCCAAAAAAAAAAAAAAAATTGTTTAAGGAATGAATTGGTAGCTATTGTTATATTATGTGTTAAATGTGAAATTAATATCTACAAATACACATCTGTATTTATAAATTGTACTTATATAAAGAAACAAAAAAATCATACTTACATACTTAGGTAATATATGCTTCTATTAATCTAAAATTTAATTATTAGCTTCTTTTTTTTTTTTGAGACAGAGTTTCGCTCTTGTTGCCCAGGCTGGAGTGCAATGGCATGATTTCAGCTTACCACAACCTCCACTTCCTGGATTCAAGCGATTCTCCTGCCTCAGCCTCCCGAGTAGCTGGGATTACAGGCATGTGCCACCATGCCCAGCTAATTTTGTATTTTTAGTAGAAACGGGGTTTCTTCGTGTTGGTCAGGCTGGTCTCGAACTCCTGACCTCAGGTGATCCGTCCGCCTTGGCCTCCCAAAGTGCTGGGAATACAGGCGTGAGCCACTGCGCCCAGCCCAATTATTAGCTTCTAAGTATCCATTGAAAGGAAATGTGTAAGGGTCCCTCAGAGAGTCAGTTTCAGGACCCCAAGAAAGGGACAGAGAGAGCAAGGTGCTTAGATGGAGAGTGGCTCCTAGAGGCACTTGACACCCTATCCTATACAACCCAATTTTCTGCTGTAACATTTCCATCTTAGCATTCTGTTATTTGCTTTAACAAACAACCAAATAGGAATCTATTAGTTTTATGTTGCTGTGTAACACATTATCACACTTAGCAGCTTATAACAATGCCCATTTATCCACTCACAGTTCTGTAGGTAAGAAGTCTGGGCACTGGGTATCTGGGTTCTCTGCTCAGGATCTAACAAGACTAACTTCATTGGCTGGCTGGATTTTTTTTTTTTCTTTATGACGGAGTTTCACTCTTGTTGCCCAGGCTGGAGTGCAATGGTGTGATCTTCGCTCACCACAACCTCCAACTCCCGGTTCAAGTGATTCTCCTGCTTCAGCCTCCCGAGTAGCTGGGATTACAGGCATGCACCACCGTGCCCGGCTAATTTTGTAGTTTAGTAGAGACAGGGTTTCTCCATGTTGATCAGGCTGGTCTCGAACTCCCAACCTCAGGTGATCTGCCTGCCTTGGCCTCCCAAAGTGCTGGGATTACATGCGTGAGCCACAGCACCCAGCCGGCCAGATACTTATTTGGATCTTGCGATCCTCTTCCAAGCTCTCATGGTTATACGAGAATCCCTATTTCCTTGCTGTCAGCTGGGTGCCCTCAGCAGCTAGAGGCCATCTTCACGCGGGTGGCCCTTTCATCTTCAAAGCCAGCCCCACTTCAAACTCTTCAATTTTTCTCAAATTTCTAATCTCTGACTCTGGGAAGAGCCCATTCTTTTTTTTTTTTTTTTTTTTTTTTTTCCCCAAGAGGTAGAGTCTCACTCTCACCTAGACTGGACTGCAGTGGTACAGTCATAGCTCACTATGATCTCAAGCCTCTGGGCTCAAGCAATCCTCCCATCTCGACAAGCTGGGACTACAGGATGCCCAGTTTATTTTAAGGATTTACCTGATTAAGCCAGGCTCATCCCTGATGATTTCCCTTGCTTAAAGTCAACAGTGCTATATAACATACCGTAATCATATTCACAGTTCAGCGTATTATGCAGGTTTGTAATATCCAGGTGGAGGGGGAGTTCTTGGGGGCCATCTTAGAATTCTGCCTATCTCAAGAAACAACAACTGGCCAGGCAGGGTGGCTCATGACTGTAATCCCAGCACTTTGGGAGGCCATGGTGGGTGAATCACTTGACGCCAGGAGTTCCAGACCAGCCTGGCCAACATGGCGAAACCTTATATCTACTACAAATACAAAAATTAGCTGGGCGTGGTAACAGATGCCTGTAGTCCTAACTACTCAGGAGACTCAGGCACGAGAGTGGCTTGAACCCAGGAGGTAGAGGTTGTAGTGAGCTGAGATTGCATCACCCACTGCCAGCCTGGGCGACTGAGCAAGACTGTCTAAAGACAACAACAACAAAAACCAACAGAAATTAGAGTTGAGTAGAAAGTTTCAGCATCGCTAATGATCAGGCAAATATAAAACCAAGTGACAGATACAACAGTTTCAAATCTGTTGTGGCAGAGGTATGCATTGGGTGGTGACTTTAGGTTGCAGTTGGCCCTCCTATTAGGAAAAGTTACATAAATTAACTTCTGTAGGGATCTTTCCCTAATATTAATGTCATCAACGCTACACTCTAAACAACTGAGCTAAGTGACCACACAGAAAACAGACTACTGCATTTTCAGAAAG